>NC_139059.1:12830805-13045805 GCF_965140915.1 Aythya marila
CTGGAGTTTTCCTAATATTCAGTCCACTTGACCATCATTCACAGGGACTATTGTGCCCTCAGCACTTAAGCATTTGCAGAATCAGAAGCAATGGTAGACACAGTAATTCCAAAATAGTAACTGTAAAACATAATGCTTGTGTGCTTTTTTGGTATAACTTTATCTTCTAGGCCAGAGATCTGTACAGTGAATCTAAGGGTCCCAAACTGCTGTCAAATTCTTTAGGAGATGGTATACTCCTACACTGTGGAATTTCTATTTTATTCAGTATGCTTTTTTAAACAACAATGGGGGTCATTAATCTTGTGATGGAGAGAGTTCAGGAGCTGCCCCTGGAGCATTACTCTGTGCTGTCCCTTGGAATGTGTTGGGTGAGAGAGGTTTTGTGGTTCAAAAACATAGTCAGGAACTATCTTTCTTTCCATTTTCTTTGACCTTCCCTGCATATGTTTATTGACCTTGAACCTCTGAATGTCCTTCAGTCCCGACTTTCTTACCAAACCTACCCATGCTTTCAATAAGGACTGTGCAAGGTAAGGTGCAAGTACAGCCCTCAGGAGGTAGTCCTGGAGACAGAAATCAGCCAGACGTCTTCTTAGACATTAATACAGTTACTACACTGGTAAGACACTCTCTTTCCCGAGAGTCCTTTTTAATTCCCAATGTTTCCGTTAGATAAGGCTGTGCAAAGGGGTGTCTGAGAGAGACATGAGATGAAAAAGCTCACAAACTGAGAAGGACCAAAAGTCAGCTTTCACAAAAATACTTCTGTTTGTAAGATTTCTGTGAGAAGAGTATGTGGTTGGTGCAGCCACTAGTCTGCATCACCTGCGTGAGCAGTGGGATGCTTCCAGAGACATTGTGCCTGGGGAACCTGCAATGAATTATTTTGTCTTGATGGAGAATTAAATCAAATGAAAGATGTTACTGGACATTGAGTCCATACTGCGGGTGCCGTAGCTGTGTGAGCAAGTTGTTTTGGTGGTGCCAGTAAGGTGGCTGTAAGGAACTGGAAATAAGTATGTGTTCATTGGAATTGTTAGAAGTCTCATTCCTTAGTGAAAAAGACAATTCTGTTAGCACCCACCATGTTGGAGAAGAACTCAAGATAACTCAGAGATAAAACAGGCATACCAATTTTTCTGTTATATCCATGAACTTTAGTGTTTTCATTAATAGGATTTAGAGCTTTCATAGAAAGCTTTACCAAACACTGAAGTGTTTCCATGGGATGTATGGAGGGATCCAGTCCCTGTGGTCGCAGAAGAATAGGCATGCCTGTGCTAGTTTCATTACGATGGGAATTTCATTTAGTACATTTCTAGGCAATAGTATAACAACAATAAGAACATGTGCCTTTGGATTGGCTAATGTGTGAGAGGTTTTTCCCTTGCATCCTAAGCTGCGATCAGCAAAAACTAAATATCAAACAGCAAACAAGGAACTATCAAATAGCAACATAAGCTGTGAAAGCTTCTGCTTTCTCACATATAAAGCAAGGTGATAACAGATACAGATACAGAGATGTAAGTTGATTTAATTGAACCTCAGAGAACAGAAGAGCAGGAGATAGGATTAGATGCAAAGATCTTACTGATTACCACTGTGCTAGCCATAGGTATGCAAAATAGACATGTGAGTCATACACCTTATAGAGTCCCTTAGTATCTGCCTAGCTAACTTATCAAATTCATGTTGGGTCAGCTGAGTCTCCCAGGCTGTATCTCTGCTTAGGAGAGGAGCTAAAATCTGAATCAGCATAGGCACAATCTGTGCTGCAGTGTGGAGGTAGTGGTTATCTTGCACTGGACTTGGGTCCATACAGCTGCCTTGCAGCCTGTGACCTGCCTGTGCAAGAATGCCTGATGAGGCATAAACGGAAAATCATTCTTTAGTTCGCTGCTCCTTCAGAGCCATTGTAATCAGTTTTCTCAAACTGAAAAGAAACAGGAAATAGATATTTGGCTCCAAAACCATTAAAAGTCCTGTTTATTCTGGGTTGGAGCAGATTTGGAATTTCACTCAGAAAATGAATTTGTAGAAGGACATAGCATGTTTTTTGTTTTGTTTGTTTGTTTGTTTGATAGTAATATTAATATGTCTGTCAATGTTTAAATGTTGTGTGCAGATGCTGAAGGTCTGCCTGCCCTCTGGATGTGGCGGCTTGTGTGAGTTTAGTGCAGTCATTTGTGACCATTCCTCCACAATATCAGAAGGCATATCCTGGAAGGAGATTTGCCTCCGTGGAATAAATGATTGCATTTCACACATTTTTCCTTGCTTTCTTATATTTCTTCCTTTGAGGGCAATGCAAATAAACAAACAAACAAAATCAGTATATGCCTGGTTTGCCTTAAAGATTAGGGAAAGACAGAGTGAAGCTCTCTACATATGAGCCAGAAGGAAGCTGTTGGGTTCATAGCTGCAGCCCTACGAGGCTGCAGCTGGCAGTCTTTGACCATGTATCTTATTTTCCCAGCTTGGCCTTAGTTAGTGTCCCTGGTTGAAAGGACCAGACAGGGCTTCAAGCCATCTTTGTGATGAAACCTTCATTGCTTTTTTCACAGCTGCTGTAACTCCCTAGCTTCCAAGGAACCACTGAAGCCGCTTGGAAGAAGTGATATCACCAGGTGATGCAATGTTGTGCAGTTACTTGCACTTCAGCTTCACCTCTTTCTTTTCCTTGCAGCCTGAACCCCAGCACACTGAGGCTTGGAACTTGAATTGGTGAAGAGATGTACAGCTGAGGTGGCACTTGAACCCTCATAGCAGTTCTGTTTGTGCCTGGAGAGCAGGTGACAGCATGATGCTTATCTCCTGCTGTTCCTAATGGTTTGGATCACTCATGGTGATCTGGATCCTAACAATCAGGATGATAGTCACTGGATGATGTGGATCCGGAGTACATCTGGATCAGTAATGTATGCACTGATAATTACATCCATTATCGGTATATAATCATCATATTGATAAATGTACTTCAGCATGTTGTTCTTATAGGCAACAGGCATCTGTGCAGTGTTTCATCTTCACAATGTCTGAAGGTGATGATGCCCCTATAAATTAAATTGGGACAGCACCTTTATGACCAGCACTTTGACCTGCCAGTATGTCTACACGAAATGAATGAGAGTGCCACATGCATGTCTTTCTTTCTCAGGCACTTGATTATTCTCTGCTTCAAGTTTTATTGTTTAATGAGAATGCTTCTCTTGGACAGGTCTGGGTGCTCATGGAACATCAAATACAGAGGGGTTTCATTTCTCTCCCAAAGGATGTTCTGTGTACCCAGTGCTCCAAGGGAAGATTTCTAGGATATAAATCATGTTCTGGATGAAACTAGGACAGATAAGGAGAGAAATGGACTGAAAGTCTTTGGGTGTTTTGCAGTCTCTAGAATGCTAAACCATATGATCTCTTTCCAGATGTGTGTCTGGTTAGACTATAAATTATCTAGATATTGACTTAAAAGATCGTGTTTTTTCTTTTTCTGTTTTTCTTTTTTTTTTTTTTTTTTTTTTTTTTTTTTTTTGGTCCTCAGCAGAAACCCAGAAAGGCAACTACTCAGCCAGGAGAAGATACCTTGAATGGCCATCTTCCCCCAGGCTGGCAGAGCTATATGTCTCCCCAGGGCCGCAGGTACTATGTGAACACCTTCACAAATGGTAAGTGGAGGCTCCAGTAGATGTGTCACTAGCAGCAGAGATCTGCTGCAGGAAGTTGTCTCTCAAGTTAATTTTGATGGCTAGCTACACCTAGTGAGTCAAAGAAATGAATATATGACCCTGCCACCATATGAAGGAAAATAATGTAACTAGATCTAGTGTTCTGGTCCTCTCTCATGTTAATTCTGACTATTATAAGATATCTGAAGCTTTTATAAAAGACAGGTAATGTAAAATAGAAACAACTCTGCCATAAATGATTCAGAATATAAAATACTGTAATGATTTAATTTTTATCACATTCTTTATTTCTTTTTCCTTCAGCTGCAGATATGTGTATCTATATATGTATATATATGTAGAATAACAGAATATCACATATCACCTTTAAAGTAAAACATAAATAGTTAATTGACAATTTGCTCAAGTCAGAGGCTTGGAGATAAAAGAAAAGGCTGTGCAATGGGATATCAAAGATAAACTTTTCAGTCTGTATTTCAGTCTTTAATTCACTGTCTTGCTAGTAGAGTAACAGACTTAACTCACAATCTTATAAACTGCTCAAGAACTGTTAGACTTGTACCACTTTTGGCTTACACTGTCTACCTGCTCTGGTCATGGGCTTTTAATAGCATTGCAAAACAGGGACTTGTGACCAGCAAAAACAGATTTCTGCAGCAGAAAGAATGACAGGGTAGGAGAGGACAGCAAGAGTTCGCTGTGTTCATAACATAGTCAAATCCATCAGGAATTACTATTGGTGTTCCTTTCTGACTCGCTGTGAGGGCAAGGAAGAGCCGTGGGCTGTCACAGTGAGCCTCATGGTCCATTTGGTGACTGATCTATTTAGCAGAAGAAGCCTTTGGCTTGCAAGTCTGCCAAGTCGTTATTTACCTTGGTTTTATGCACTGACATCTCACAGGACCCTGCAGAAGTCACATTACCATTAAACACTCCCTTCACCTTCACTTTGAAGCATGGTCTGCTTAGGTTCATTGACAACATCCCCTGCATGGCTGGGGAGATCAGTAGGAGTTAGATACCCCGTCCCCATTGCAATTCAGAGGTGGATAAGGTGGTGATTAAGCTCAGTCCTGAGCCAGCATGGCAATGGACCCTTACTCACATGCATTGGCCTGAGGTCGGAAAAAGCAGTAAGAAGCAGAGCCTGGTTTTCATGCAATAAACACTCTTGCCACAGTAGCCCTATCCCGGAAAAGGGGATGGCCTGAAATGTTTCCACATAATCTCAGACAGCTTTTTACTATCTTCACAAAAGTTACAGATGATATCGGAAGAGACAATAGCCACAGCCTGCTTCAGAAGTCAAGGGAAGGTTGGAAATCAAGTTTTCATTAAGAAGTTGTGGTTTAACCCAGCCAGCAGCTAAACACCACACAGCTGTTTGCTCACCCTCTCCCCTCCCTCTCTGGGATGGGGGAGAGAAATGGGAAAGTGAAGCCTGTGAGTTGAGATAAAGACAGTTTATTAAGACAGGAAAATAATAATAACAACAATAATAATAACAATAATGATGATAATAGTACTACTAATACTGTGTACAAAACAAGTGATGCACAATGCAATTGCTCACCACCTGCTGACCGATGCCCAGCCTAACCCCGAGCAGCCGGCAACCCCCACCCCAGCTAGCCACCCCTATATATTGTTTAGCATGACGTCAGATGGTATGGAATACCCCTTTGGCCAGTTTGGGTCAGCTGTCCTGGGTCTGTCCCTTCCGAGCTCTTGCTGCACCCCCCCAGCCTGCTCGCTGGCAGGACAGAGTGAGAAGCTGAAACGTCCTTGGCTTGGTGTAAGCACTGCTCTGCAACAATTAAAACATCGGTGTGCTATCAGCACTCTTCTCATCCTAATCCAAAACATAGCATTCTACCAGCTACTAGGAAGAAAATTAACTCTGTTCTAACTGAAACCAGGACAGAGGTCAGGGTAGCCCTGGGAGAAGCAGACCAAGGAGGTGGTAGAATCTTTGTCCTTTGATGTTTTTAGATGGCTAGATAAAGTTGCGGCTGACATTATCTGTTGTTGGCAGTGATACTGCTCAGAGTGAACAGCTGGGCTAGAGACTTCTTACTTCCAACCTGTCCTGCTATTTGCAAATTCCTGTCTCACCTACTGCAATGGGATTGCTAGGCAGCAAGGAATATGACTTTCAGAGTAACAGAATATAAGAGAGGATAGAAGGGTGTACATGCCCTATGGCGTGTACAGGGGCACTGTGACCCTTCCATCACTCCAGTTTAGCTGGTGTTCTTGGCCAGCTCAGTTCCTTTCAGTTTGCTCAGTTAGAATATGCTGCTGCCTGAAAGTTGTCTATCTGTGTGGATATTAATGTTTGCTAGTTTTGGCAGTTTTATGATTTTGCTTGGGAGGTTTTTTTTGCTTTAGCTAGGCTCTGTTGCGTTATCAGATTCACGCTGAAAGTGTCTGTGCTTCCTCAAGGTGAATTAGTTGCCAAGAAAGTGTCCTCTGTGGTGTCATTTAGGCCTCAGACAAAGCAGAAGATGGATGCAATCTCTAGAACTTCCTGTTGAAGTATGTGATGAAGTCTCATCCAGCCCTGGATTAAGCAGCTGTCAGTACAGTGTTTTGATTAATTTTGACTAATTGGCTCTGACCTTTGTCCCTCCAAAACTGGTAGTGCAGGACCATCCGTAGGTCGTACAGTCTCATGTTGTATATGCACTTTCTTCCTTGACTGTGCTGCAGAGTTGGAGCTGCTGAGCCATGTAGTCAACACAAAGTCACATTTGGCTTGTGAGGCTTGTTTAACAGTGGGATTGTACCTTAACACTCAAGAAGTATTCTTTGGCTTTAAGCGAAAACATAAGTAAAAAACAATGTGCTATAAAACTGCAGTCCCCATCTTTGCTGTGTGGCACATCTGTATTGGCAGTTAATGTTTATAACAAGTTTCAAAGACTGGACATCTCACTGACTACACCTTCTCATTTGTCTTAACTGCTTATTTGTCCTGTAACTGCTGCAGCTGCTGCTGGCAGTATCCAGATAAAGACTGACAATATTTGTAATGGGGACATGGTGCCAGCATACATCTCTCTAACAGTTTCATGTACCTCCTTCCTGTTTTGCCTTCTTGGCATCACTGTTTCAGCAGTAGGATCTAGGTCTCTTTTCCATCAAGGTCTTTTCTTTTGTGTAGATGCACTCCTAAATTGGTCTCCCTTTATTGTAGCTATTACCAAATGATGAATGTATGCTGGAGTGTCTGAGAGAGACATCACTGTTAAGTTTCACAAGTACAGTAACTCAGAGGCCAGTAGCTGTATTTCTAGGAAGTAGACATGTTCCTGGTTGGCTTTCAGTTTCATCCATATGGTTAAAGGTGCTTTTCTCACCATTACCAACAATGGCAGCAGATGCAAAACACTTGGCTAGTGAAGTTGTAACCATTTTTCAGATCTCCCAGGAACCAGTTCTCTTTTTATTAAGATGAACAATAAGAAAGTATTTCAAGACCTCTTCAAAATTCTTCACAAATTATCTCCCTCTTTTTTTTTTTTTTCATTCTAACATGTTCAGTGGCTTCCACATAACAACTCACAAAGTGGCTGGCTGACTGCTTGTTGTAAAAACAATCTGTAAAACCACTATAGGGGTGACAACCACTGTTAGAATATACATTTGGACTCAGCTGAAAGAGAAGGAACACTGTTAATTCCCCATCAGGAAATACTGTAGACCTTATGCGCATTGCTTTCACAAAGTCTTTCTCCTCTAATTCCGCAGCTGAGATGGTCTGCAGGAGACAGTGAGGGGTCAGGGAATAAAACTTCAGGTGCTGATGGCAGTAATGTCTCCTAGGTAGTGTATGAGCACTCCTTTTGCTAGAATGTGCATGCACACTGCACATCTTGACAAACAGTACTGATAACTTGTCCTTGCTGGACAGAGGTCCGTCTTCAACAGGTGTGATGAAATGGAAGCTGTTTTAGGATATAGCATAGCATGGGAAATAGCAGGTCTGAGATCTGTCCATGAAGACCAGCAGAATATGGATGACGAATGTGACTACAAGAGACAGATGTTAGAGATTACACACCCAACTATTGTTGTTTCTGGTCTCAGCCAGTGCCAGCAATGGTCTATTTATATTAACCTCCTCTGGATGGGTGCAACAAGGCACTGTCGTTAACATACAGACTGTTACAAAATACAAGATTCTGTGTTAAGACAAATTTCATAGTTAAACATGGCAATGAGTCACTAGAGGGAAGAGCAGGGAACTTCTTGTGGCAACAAAGTGTTAAATAATCAGCTAAACAGAGTGGTTCTCACCTATCTGAGGAATAAATAATTGAACGTCAAAGGGAGTGAGGCAGTCTCTATTTAATGAAGACGAAAGCTATCTCCTGGACAAGGAAGGAGTACTGTGAGATTTTGATGCAGGCTTTCTTGTGAAGGGATCTCCTTAGTAGATACAGCAAAGTAAAAGGTATGCTTAGGAAGCTGTGTACCACCCTGCCAGGAGAGGACAGTATTCTAGAGTGATAAGGGAATGAGAGAGAAATTTCTGGGTTATTTTTACTCTAAGTGGTTTAATTGTGGTTTTCCTTTCTTTTTTACTTCTGTCTTTCACAGGCATCTGTAACTGCTTTGCAGAAATTAGATGTTGTGAATAAAGTATAACATTAGAATTGTATGGTAACATAGCTGCACTGGAAGGTGAGTTTTAGACAAATGGATGACACCAAGGCATTGTTCATTGAAGGTTACAGTAGATGTTTCAGTCAGGGGAATCTCAACTAGTACACTTTCTACTCAGTCCTCTCAGAGCCTTCTGCTATGTGGTAAAGAGCTGGCACCAAAGGCATGGATCCTCTGACATGCAGCAAAACACTATGACATATACTTGGATTATAAAGGTTTATAGGGGCCTTGTTACACTGCAGTGTACTGAAAAATGAGTTCTTTTTCTCCTCTATTTGTAGTCTTCTGTCAGAGAGGACTTCAGTTTTCAGTCCCGGTGAAGGCTCTGACTTCAGAGCAGTGTAGGTGTATGTCTCATGTCTCCTGTTACCAGGTTTCACAAAGCTTCCTGTTCAACAGGAAGAAACATGAAATTGTCCTGGGAAGGCCTCTGCAGTTGCTGTGATGCACCAGAGGTTCACTCCCTAGCTCCTCTGAAATGTCCTGTGGAGTTTCTTTCAAGTATAGAATTTGGATCAGGATCAGAATCACCCTGTCACATCAAGGGTGTCTTCTCCAGATGCTGAAGCACCAAAATTGTCTAAGGAGACTGTACAACTTTAGCTTTGTTATAGTGGGTTACACTTTATGTAGACGTTTCTTTTTTCTTTCTTTAATCTTTAAATCCACAAAGGGATTTCTGTATCTCAACCCTAGTCTGAACTCCACTTGGTGAGAGAGTAAATGATTTCAGAGAATATGACAGGGTGTTTTCCTAGCTTACAGCAGGTGTCTCTGGCTACTGTGAAAACTGAAGTTTGTGTTTTCTCTTAATTAACTTATAATATCCCTCCTACCACAGGTTCTGTGTTATTTCTCTGTGCCTCTCCTACCCACTGAGGTTGAGCTAGGCAGTGAAGCTGAAACAGAGGGAAGAGGTTATCTACTTCAGCTCAGTCATGCAGAAATTTGAGAGGAGAAACTGATAATAACTAGAAAAAGAAAACAGCTGCTCAGTGGACAGAATGGAAGATACTTTCACAGGTAGTAATATCAAGGAAAAGCAGCCAGAAAGTGAGTGGAAGGATGGACAGGCTCATCCCCATGACACAGAGCATCCAGGAACATCCTCAGCTCTCCTCAGCTGGAGACTCCTGCTTGCAGTTTGAGTATTGCCCATGTTCCATACACCCTGGGGAGCCTGTGCAGCCAATTGCATCCAAGGATGCAGCTGCTTGGCCTCTGGCTACAGCATACTGCTGCAGGAGCTATCTTTATTCCCACCTCTGCCAGAGTCCAGAGATACCCAGACTTGGCCTACAACAAAACTCAGCCAAATGCTAGTGTTACACAGTGGCTTTTTGTTTGTTTATTTGTTTGTTTGTTTTATTTTCTTCAAAGCTTATGTTAGGTAAAAAATGTTAACATTGCATTTTTGGTTGAAAGGCACTCTGCTGGTTCTCCTGTAGCCTGATGCCCATAAAGAGCCCAAAGCTTCTGCTTTGTTTATATACATATCTCTTATGCATTCCTATCATTCACACTCCCTCTTTTTATCCTTTCCATTATATTGTCTCCCATGCATGAGGTAGAATACAGTCACTTAACTCAGCCATATGCTAACCATATGTGGAAGCTCCAGGCACTGAGTTCACTGTCTATTCATTTAAATATTTTATTTGGACATTCCCTGAGTGGCATGTCCTTCTCTACAGCACTCCAGCTGTCCTATGTGCTCAACCAGTTGCCCAGTGAGTCACTAGGAGGCATATCCGAAAGTGGAGTAGGTTGGGACTATTCATGAAATTCAGGGTTGTGGCTGAACCCTGGGATGGGTAAGAGCACAACATAACTACCACGACACATGCTGTGTTGAGGAGTTGCAGGGGGAATCACCTTACAGACTGAGTGCTGGCAAAAACAGGCTTTCTTGGCAAGGTTACAGCAGTTTTAGCACTTCCATCATCAACAAGAAGTGATCTGATGAGGTATGCACCATCTCTGTTGGATTGGGGTATTGTGGCTAAACATTTCTGCATCCTCAAGGCAGGGCAGTGCTGTGAGCAAAGACTCCATTTGCAGCAGGGCTGCTTTTTTACAGAGAGTCTTAAAAATAGCAAAGGCAAATTGGAAGCTGGCTAGAGGGAAAGCAAATTAAGGGGAAAGGGATCATAAATAACTATGAAGACAGTGCAGAACTGCTTGGCAGATCATACTCAAAAGGGGTTCTCAATGGTCCCTTGTCAAAGGGAAGTTCGCAGAGAAGGAAATCCTGCAGGGAATTCCCTAGGCTTCTCTCTAGTCAGTAATTCCAGAAATGAATGGCATGTTGACATTGAGAGTATTTATTCAAATGTTAACTTTAAGTGAAGCTGGGAGAGAACATTGTGTTCTGCACAGAACAAGCTCAGAATTCAGAATCATCCTGCAACTGAGGACACATGCTGAAAGTGTAAGAAGCTGTTCGGTAAAGATGTGCATAAGATTGGAGATTTCATCAGAAATAAGTGACAAAGGCTGGCAATGGAGCAGCTCACAAAGATGTAGGAGCTCTTGAGGATCTGAAATTGAATCAGCAGGGTTGTGCTATTACAAAAGCAGTCAGCATTTTCCATTGTATAAAACAGGGGTGTTGTTTGTGAGGCATGAAAGTATTCCTTCAACTTTACTAGGAAATCATGAAGCCTCAGCTGGAATATTTTATCTTGTTTGAGCTCCACACTTCATGAAAAATGTAAGCCAGTTGGAAGAGTTCTGGACACTTTGTCCAGAAAAGAGTTTCGAGAATGATGAGAGATGTGGAAAACATGGCATGTGCACAGGTGTGAAGAGATGGGGTCTATTTGCCCTAAGAAAGTGAAGATAAGAATGGGGACATGGAAGTAGGCTGTTTGCAATGCTTATGGTGACTAGAGGATACAGTAATGTGTCAGCTGCAATGCGGACAACATTAACTCTTCCTGGCTGTCTAAGCTAGTGGAGTGTGGGAGCAGGGAGTTGCCTGGGATTCAGTGTCACTGCAGATCTGTAAAAGTAGGTGGCACAAAACTGTGAAAAGTCATGTTGGCCTTTGTTTGGAGTACAGCAGAGACCAAATGACTTCTTAAAATCCCTGTCACGCCTGTTTTTTCAGTCTGTAAAGCCTAACCTATATGAAAATATTAATGTAGAGGATGACAAATATTAATGTAGAGGATGCCTGGTACTCACATGAGAGTTGTTTTTTATTCAATATTGTTGGTTTCCAATATTTTTAAATACATCATATATAACTACACTATTGGCATACAACTGCTGTTTTGCTTTTCCTGCCCCTCTAAGTCAGAAAGAACCTTAATATAAGTTGAGAAGAACATTTGCTGTGCTTCACGTCATGTGTCCTTACGTGTACATGTGCTGAATATTCCCACTATGGTTCCTCATCCTCCCTGGACAGTCCTGCCCTCCTGCTCCCTTAAAGAAGGCAGGATTATTCAGTGGTCCTGCATCCAGGACAGCAGCACCGGATGGGCTCCATGCCTTGCAGTTGATCTGCTGGGATGGGTGCACAGACAGAATCCTGGAGGGAGAATAGGCTTTGAAGAAGGTCAGGGAGTAAAAGCTATACAAATTTTGGTACAATGAGGTTCTATGCTGCTCCTCACCCTGAATCCTTTGTGTAGTTCTGCTCCTTCCTCCTGAAGATAGGAAGTATTGGATGGCCAGTCCAGTTCGACAAATGCCTTTCCAAACATGACCAACACTGCACCACCCCTGCTGCTCCAACTAGCTGTTACCATTTGTGTCCTTCCTCACAAAATGCAGAGGCCTTTGTTAGATTAAATAGGCTTTTTGCTCTCGGTGCTTGCTATTCAGACAAGGGAACTCAAGATAAGCAGTCCCAAACCTGGGGACCAATGGGATTTTTGGGGGAAGTAACATGACGATTCTTACAAGACTTCCAAATACAGCAGAACCTGCCACCATTATTCTGTCAGCTGCTTGCAACATTTAGTGCCTTTCTACATTGTGATTATTGGTCTTGTATCTTATCTGACCATACTAGCATTTCCACTGAGAGTGATCTGATTTTCATTGTCTTTACATGATAAACACAAGGAAATTGGTACTTAAATGGAAAAAATAGAATATATGAGACAGTGTCCTTACCCAGAAAAATAATATGTTAGAAAAAAACTGTAATGAAAGATGTGGGGCAACTCTTTATTGAACAAACAGATCTGCACAGGTAAATGAGCCAGCCGACAGACAGCATGTTCTTGTGTATCTCCACCTGCTGGCCAAATCAGATGAACATTCCACATTTATTCTCTGAAGCTGATTGGACTCAAATCCTGAAGCCATTCTAAAAGCTTCCAACCCGTAAAGGTCTGCATAATGAAAAAAAATTGTTTTCACAATATGGCCTGTTATAGGAAGGTTGAATACATTACATTTGGAATGCTGGGCATCTATTTTGTGCAACGTCTATAGCCATCATAGCTTGTAATGTCAAAACATAAGGAAAAATATAGAGATGACTAACCACTCTAAAACTCCTGGAAAGCCTTTATCTGTAGCTGTGATGGTCCTTATTTTGCAGACTGCATCATTCCTGTGAGGAATCATGCTGTCTGGAAGTATGATAAAGATATCTTTACTGGGATTTGGGGGGTTAAGTATCTGTACCAGCTTTCTGTTTAGAATTTGACACAACCAAGCAGGGATGATAAACTCAAGGAAGTGTGTGTAAAGGACACTCATCAAAGTCCACAGCACTGACTGGGCTCGAGGAGAGCTTACTGTAGTGCCCTTAGATACATGTATGTTTCACCATCCCCATCACTGTCTGAGTAGGGCAGGATTTGATTCACCTGTCTGAAGGTACTGTGTGAAGGTACTGTGCATGGGTGAACATCACCATTTGAACTGGATCTTCTAGTCTCACTGTTTATCAATGAAAAGAAATAATTACCTTCACCTCTCAGTTATCTTCCTGTTGTAGGCATCTAAAATAGCTAACGTGACCTACACCCTAAAAATGACTGGAAGGCCAGACAAGCACCTCTGCAGATCAGACTGGGGAAAACATTTATATGGGAGCAGGAAGCCTTACGGGTTTAGGGAATTGAAGTAGCAGAAATATGAGAAATATGACCTCTCAGGGTAGCAATGATTAAGAAAAAAAAATATGTCTGCAGAAACTTTCATTGCATAAGAAGAATCTAGAAGGTCACATGGAGGCTGGAAGGAAGTTAGTGGAAAGGCAATGGAGACTTTATAAGTACAACTTCAGAGATTATCTCTGGGAGGAGAACACCTTCCCTGTAGCACACTTTGTCTCATTCAGTTTAGCCACAACATATAGCTTATAGCAGGACAGAGAAACAGTTTAGTGTTCCTCTGAAGAGCTGTAAGCCCTGCTGAAAGCTTTTCTGTGTACTAGTATCTGTGTGTGCAGTAGTCAAAGGTTTGATGCAGCAGATGGAAGGGAAAATATTTTTTTCTGCTGATGGATCAATGAATGGGAGAGAAATGGTTACTCTGAGAAATGATTGTCTAAAGGTGAGAAGGTCCACCCCAGGCCTGCAGCACTGGATGTTCTTCGACACTATGTCCCCTGTGACCTTGCATTGGGGACATATTCTGCTTTGGATTTTTTTACCCATCAAGTTTTAGACTTTAAAATCTCCCGTGTTTGGCTATCCCCACGCTTACAGTCTTCAACCTTAGCCTTACTACTCACAGCCACACAGTCCCTTGCACCTTCTGCAAGCCCTCTATGACATGCACTCAATTCATTGTTGTCCTACATTCACCACACATTCCAAGGTAAGAGGAAATGGCTATTAGAAGCCACTTGATTGTAAGCAGCCCCAGGCCCTCATCCCCCTATCTTGAAGCCCGTGCTGCCCTGTAGGGAAAATTTGGGCAGGGGTATTGGTGCTTGTGACTCTGGATGGAAAGTGCAGGGTGTGCAACCCACCCTTTGCTGGCCTGGTCCTTCTCAGCATCAGGGAAGGGGCTGTCAGGATATCTGCTTCTGCTTTCTGGGGATGTAGGAGGGTGTTGGCAGCTAGAGGTGAGGGCAGTTAAGTGGGAATGGAGTCTTCACAGCCCACATGGGTGGGTTTAGGAGTCCTCTTTGCAGACAAGGGGAGAAAAAAGGTAGGAGGAGTGGAGACAGTGGCAATCACCCTTGTACTCAACTCCCAGATTTCTGAACCAACCAGACACCCCTCAGCACTCCAATTCCCTTATTTGCTTTAGAAGAAAATTAGAACATGGGAGTTCTTGTTATTTCTTCCTCATCAGAACTGTACTGCTCTTTCCATTGTTTTTACCTCACCAAACAGTGGTGGTCTCCATCCCTGGGGAGTCAGCTCTCCATCTGCACTCCTGTTGGGCTCAAAGTTCAGCTCCCGCGTTGACCTGTTGGGAGAAACATGAAATAAGGCCTCCAGAAACTGCCAGTTATCTTATGGCCTTCATATTTCAAGTGAACTGGTTCAAGTCCTGGCTTGATAAACATTCCATTGCTCTATGCAGGCTCTTCTATCTTTGCCTGTGACTAAGATGAGGAGCTATTATTGTGCATGATCTTAACGAATGAGGAACTGCTATTGTGTGTTATCTTACTGAAGAGAAGCCATGAAGTGCTTAAGTGAAGCGCTCTAGACCCCTATTGGGTCCTCAGGACCTGTGTCCATTTTCTCAGTTCAGCTGAGATTGCTATTTGCTCCTGTGTACAAGGATGTCCCATCTGTTCCCTTCCCAAGACAGGTACCATTGCAGCAACTCAGCTAGAAGCTCTGTTGTTGTGCTGGAATTACAGGAAATAAATGTTTCCAGGCTGGTCCGGGTTGCAAAATCACAGTGTGTGAAGCTTTCAAAACTTCTCATGTATATGAGCTGATGGGAGGACTGTGAATAGGAAGATATCCTGTCTGAGACAGAGTGCAAAATAGACAGGGTGCTGATGCTTACATTCAATGTTGAGCGCTTCTGAACAACCTGTGGGTAATTTGGAGGCAGGTGTAGGTAAGGTGAAAAGATTTCTGCCCTGAATATCTCCTACCTGAAAGTCCCCATCAAAGAACTGCATTTGTTTACATGTTGCTATTTCACAGAGTTGGCAGGTGGCTTCTAGCTGGCATTTTTCACAGCCCAAAGCAAGAAAACTAGCACTGCAGCTTTTTGGCTGCATTTCTACACAGTGCTTCAAATTTAGTTCAGGCAGTGTTAGGACTGCTCTTACCTTCATGCAATTTTATTAGGGCTGAGCCTCTCCCCTGTAGCCTTAGGGCTACACTGCCATCACCTGAAAGAAATGGGTATTTATATAGTAATTCCCTAGTATGACATTTTCTTATCAATAATAATTGCAGTTTTGTGTTGTGATTTCAAATGAGAGAATATGTGAGTCCATGCAGAGGGAGACATGATGGGGAAGGACAGGAAAGCAAAGGAGTCAAGAAGCTAAGCAGCAGTCAGGGTAGGAGGGTAGAGGTGCTATCTGATTTCTGAAAGGTGTAAGGAATAGCGTAGCCTCTTAAATTCATCTTCTTTGCATAGATAATATTTATCCATCTTTAAAAAAAGTGGAGAAAACAATCTCCTTTGCTTTAACATTCAGTTAATCCTCTTTTTGATATGAGAGTGTAGTAAGGCATTGGCTGAATGGTGCTGGCAGAGCAGATGAGACTGCATATAACCTGGATTGTAACAGAATGTGGAGAAATTTCTAGGCTGCATGGCATGGGTGGTCTTGGAGTGTTTTTTGAATGGAGAGCCTTAGAATTAGATTGCCATGCCGAGTTTGAATGCACTGTGTGCCCAGAGTGCACAGTTACTATGTCATTAGCCCTATGGTTGCTCACTGTCTTTGGGAGTGGTTTACTACTGTGTGTGGGTGGTAGATTCAGCTGGAAAATATTTGACTATGCAGAAGAAATTCTCAGATGTGCTGCAGCTGTGATACCTCTTGCATTAGTCAAACAATAGTACTCCATCTACGTTGTCCATCACATTAAAGATGACACATACTTATGACACAAGTGTTTGTGTGGCTTTCTGTCGTCTTGCTTTCTCAGCTGAGGTCAGCCTTACATGGTGTGTTCTTATTTCCAGGCTTTTCTTGTCTACAATGTTATGTTCTTCCCATTTACTGAACAGCTTTTTTCTTCCTGGAAAGCAAGAAGTCTGCTTTCATATTATCTTGATCCTGATTAAGGCCCATTTATTCTCATCATCACAAAAATCACCACTAAAATGCCACCTGCAAAACCAAGTTTTAGGACATGGACTTTCAAGCAGTCTGAAAGGTGTAGCGGCAAGTAGTTATTTCCTTGAAAGGAATCTTGAGAAGTCCAACGCTTCAGAGGCTCAGGAAAGTTTTCTCTGTCTGCCTGAAAAAATAGATACTACCTAGTATTCTTCTTGTACCACCAGCCATCTTTTACCACTGACTTGACTAACCCACCTTGGAATCTACAGCTGGAATGTCCATGGCTCTTTGCCCTTCTTGCACCTTGTCCACGGGCCATTGTCATGAATGGTGCCTGGCATAACATATACAGATAAGAGATGGTAACAGTGTTTGCGGTCATGTTTTATGCAGTACCATTGCCATTAGGACACTTGTTTGGTCAGAGAATACCCACAGAAACTCAAAGGGGCTTTTGCATGTCTTGAGGTTCTCCATCCTAAAATATATAATTCACTACATCTATGTCTCCTAGCTTCTATGCAATGCCAGAGCTGAGAGCACTGTAACATTAGGATGTCACAAGCTCAACTATCCTTTTCTAAGACACATAATTTTAAAGGATTGTAAGCGCACTAAAAGGAAGCCTCCCTGCTGCACTATAATAAGCTAGACCTTAATCAAGAACATGAAAGCAATTTTAATAATGCTGCATTTCATTGGGTAATTGGAGTGTGACAACAGACTAAGCAGGAGACGTTTCTGACCTGCAATCGTACAATGATGTTTGCATTTTCACTGATTTTGTTGTGAGAGAGGGAGAAAAGTGGGTCTGTACAGACAGTGACCATTCTCCAGAGGAAGTGCATGCGAGATCTATGCTGACAGCCTGAGCACAGCCTGGAAAGAATCCAGCTAAGGGTGACTCTAAAGCTGGTTGGTCATTTTGTAACTTCCAACCTTTACCAAATCTTGAACTCTTTATTTTGACAGAGTAAACAAGAATTATTTTATCTTTGCTCGGTTAGAAAGCAACAGCAAAGCAAGCTGAAAACATGTTGTTTCTTTGAGGGAGATGGCCCAGAAGTTCCCTTAGATAGGCGTATTCCTGGAGCTCCTGCCTAGCACACCTTGTCGTGTACCTGAGCACATCAGTCTGAAACTCAATGAAGTCAGGTGCAATTCATTACAGGGACTCTTTCCTGTAAGACAACAAGTTCTACAACACCGGAAAACAGTGAGGATATTCACCATTTACAGACAAATTTTAGTTCTCAGTTGCTGGTTGCCAGACCTGAAGTAAGAGATCAGTGGATGGAAGGAACATAACCACATCATTCTCTAGTATTTCCTCTGCCTACATATTTTTCTAGCTCTCTGAGAGAGTTAGGGAGTTTGGATGGATTTAGTCTGTAGGCTGGGCTTTTTGTTTTGTATCTCACCAGCCATAGTCAATACCTACTCTAACTAAACTTAAGAACTGCAGCTGAGACAGTAAGTCCTCTATGGAGATGACTAAGAGATGTCAAGCATTTCTACTATGTCTTTTCTCTTACAGATAAAACCTCCTAGTGACAGTTTCCCTGTGATACAGAATGCCCTAGCTAAAGGGTGGTGTAGTAACCTTACCCTGGTAAAGTGGCCTAAAATGTAGAAAAGCAAAGTGTGTCTCAGTAAATGCTGGAAACAGCATTATTATCACTACCACACTTGCAACATAGGGTCACTTTTGTCTGGCATATTGTTTGCAAAAGGAAGTGCATGGTACTCAGTGCTCATTTTAAAAGATACTTTGAAAGACGAAATAAGGACTGTTGTCAGCAGCTTCTCCCATGCTGCTGGAATAGTAACAAGCACCTCTTCTGTCAACACATAGACATAAAATTTCAAGAACTCTTCCATAATTGTGTCTCCATGGCAACATTTAAGGCTGGAGAATAAAAACTATATTGCAGCCTCAGTCTCTTTGGAGGCTGCAGGGTAGGATGGAGCTGGATTTCAGTTCTGACATGGCAACTGCTGCTGAAATAGTTCATGTCCCACAGAGTGCTCTGCTTTAAGCACTTAAGAGATTGAATCTCATGTTTCATGCAGGTGCAGGGAGATTTGCATCTGTCAGTTCTGCATGCTTTTCCTGTCTCTAATTTAAAATAAGTATGAGGATGGAAGTAAAGATCAGGGCCTTGGGAGGCCCCTGGGCTAATGTTACTTTGCAGTGCAATGAGAAGACACCATGTTGTTGACAAACTCATGCACAGACTGGCTGGTTGGGCCTTTTAAGCTGATGTTACCATAGCCCTATAGTGTTCAGTACTGCAGGGCTCACTGGGCCAAAATGGTGGAGCACAAGAGAAGAAGCAGCTGCTGTGATAAATCAGGAGATTCTTTATGCTGTAGTCTGCAGGAGGTCAGCAAGGGAGAGACAGGATGAATTGATGCAAAGGTCAGACCTTCATGTTTAAACTAAACAAAATCTCCTTGTGCTATGTGCCCTGTATGGAACCAGAGGAAAATATTTTCACTGTACTCTCAATTCACCCATTCCTTCTGCTTCTACAGTTTTGAATGTTTTACTCCAGTCTCAAGGCATTGTGAGTGATTTCCTCTCCTCACACGCACAAGCCTACCGATTCCTCTTGCCTTAGGGCTGTTTTCCCCCACAATATCAAGGAATGAAGTGCCATTAAACTGTTTCTGATTCATCACAAATGTGGGAAAGATTTTAGCAAGAAAGGGGAGGTAAGAAATAAAAGCACTCCCATCGGTTTGTTTCTTTCTGCCTAGGTGAGGTGTGTTTCCAGAAAGCCAGATAGAGTGTGTGTTGCGGTTCTGCTCGAGTGGGCAGCCAAGCTCCACCACAGCCGCTCTCTCACTCCCCCTCCTCAAAGAGGAATGGGGAGAAAATATGATGAAAAGGGCTCAAAGGTTGAGATAAGGACGAGAAGATCACTCAGTAATTATTGTAACGGGCAAAACAGACTTGGCATAGGGAGATAGTAAGATTTATTGCTTATTACTAACAAGCTAGAAAAGTGAGAAACAAAGGAAAGAAAGGAAAAGCACCTTCCCCCCCCCCAACCACCCTCTTCCACCTCCTCCCCCTGAGCGGCGCAGGGGAATGGTGGTTATGGTCAGTCTACAGCACTTCTTCTCTGTCGCTCCTTCTCGGTCACTCTCATCCCCTGTGCTGTGGGGTCCCACCCACGGGATGCAGTCCTTGATGAACTGATCCAGCTTGGGCTTCCCACAGGCAGCAGCTCTTCCAGAACTGCTCCAGATATGGGTCCATACCACAGGGTCCAACCGTCAGGAGCAAACTGCTCCAACCTGGATCCCCCATGGGCAGCAGCTTCTGCCAGGTCACCTGCTCCTGCGTGGTCTCCTCTCCACGGGCTACAGGTCCGGCCCGGAATCTGCTCTGGCAGGGGTCTTTCACAGGTGGCAGCCTCCATCGGTGCAGGGCCACCTGCTCTACCGTGGTCTCCTCCACGGGCTGCAGTGTGGAACCCTGCTCCACTGTGGTACTCTGTGGGCTGCAGGGGGACATCCTGCTTCACCACGGTCCTCACCACAGGCCGCAGGGGACTTCTGCTCCGGAGCCTGGAGCATCTCTCCCCCTCCTTCTACACTGACCTTGGTGCCTGCAAGACTGTTCCTCACTCCTCTCACTCTCCCAGCTGCTGTGTGGTGCAGCATTTTTTTCCCTGTCTTAAATATGCTCTCAGAGGCACAAACAACATCGCTTATTGGCTCGGCTCTGGTCAGCAGCAGGACCTTTATCTAACATGGGGCAGCTTCTAGATTCTTCTCACAGAAACCACCCCTATGGCCCCCTGTTACCAAAACCTTGCCACGTAAACACACTACAGTGTGTCAGCTTCAAGCAGCCTGGAGGTTTGGACAGTGGAGAGCATTATTATGCAGTTAAAGGAAAGCTGTTTACAAAGTAGGCCTGTTCGCACTCCTTTTGACTCCTGGGTCCAACCAAGTTTTGCACTTTGGGGAGCCACAGACAGGCAGCAAATCTTGCAGAAAGCCTGTAAATATGCAAGGAAAGAATAGGAGGTCTGCAAACTGTCTACACAGACAGGTGATTCCTACATGGCACCAGTGAGTGCAAAGTGAGTGCAAAAAAAGACGGGGTAAGACTGGGCAGGCTGTTTTACCTTACCACAAATATCACTTCTAATTCTGCATCTTATCAGGAACAGTGTGAGAAGCTTGCAGGGTTTCTTCTTGTGGCATTGAGGAGTGACAGGAGAAAATTTAATTTGCTGTTCTTCATCCACGTCAGAGTGACATGTGCATCTTATCACAGAATCATAGAATAGCTTGGGCTGAAAGGGCATTAAAGATCATCTAGTTCCAAACCCTCTGCCATGGGCAGGGACACCTCCCACCAGGCCAGGTTACTCAAAGCCCCATCCAACCTGGCCTTGAGCATTTCCAGGGATGGGGCATCCGCAGCTTCTCTGGGCAATCTGTTCCAGTGTCTCACCACCCTCAGAGTACAGAATTTCCTCCTTATATCTAATGTAAACCTACCCTCGTTTAGTTTAAAGCCATTACCCGTTGTCCTATCACTACACTACCTGTCAAAGAATCCCTCCCCAGCTTTCCTGTAGGCGAGATCCTGCACAGCTTTACAATATTTGATCCAGACACTGTATTTGGAGCTGCTCAACATTACAGTTTTCTTGCTGTTAAAACTAGAACAAACTCAAAACCTATCTATAAAGATGTGAGATAGCACCAGCAGTTGGGTGACACCTAGTACCTGACACAGAACCTTAAGACAAGGGAAAGTTTCTGTACAGTAAACAGACCCAGAGATCCTCTAGCTGACTCTGTCCCATTCTCAGTTTGGCCAATGAAACTATGGAGCATGTAGCTCCTAAAATGGCACTACAACATAACACCATGCAGCGCTACTAAACCTATTCCTGAAAGCAATATGAATACACTCAGGGAGTATTATGCAAACTTAAGGCTTATGATTAATGTTTGGCTTATGCTGCATTTTCAAACTGTAAATCAGCTAATCAGCTGCTTTGACCTCAGAGGATTAATGGAGAAGGGACACAAAATGTCCTCTTCAGCTGTTACACGTTGATCCAAAAATCACCCACACTGGGGCCTCTTCAGAAGTTGTGTTTCCTGACTAACATAGAGACACAGAGCATGTGTCTCTGAAGGCCTGACACATCATGCCATTTCTCATTCTGCCAAAAAGATGCAAATTGAGCTTTTTTTTTTTTTTTCCCCCCAAAAAAACAGGTTTCTGCTTTCATTTGGGAGAAAATGCTTAACCACATTCGTGAAAACCATCTTTTGTTCTGTTGTCATGCATACGTTGGGTCTTGGAACTATTTTTGCTCTTGCTATATCATTTCTGTGTAGACACAGCTTATGTGTTAGGATTGAATGGAGGGCAGGGACAGGTGACGTAGTGGGGGCCACCTGACCAGGAAGACCGAGAGGATGATAACCTCTACTGATAGATAGGAGCAGCCTCATGTGCACAAGCTATGGTCCTCATGGGGGAATTCAATCAACTGATTATCTACTGGGGGGACAGCACAGCAGGGCATAAGCAATCCAGGAGATTCCTGGATTGCACTGTTGATAACTTTCTTCTCCAAGTGATAGAGGAACCAATAAAGGAGAGGTGCTATGCTGGACCATATTCTCACCAGGGGGAATGTAAATCTCAAGGGCAGCCTTGGCTACAGTGACCATGAAAAGGTGAAATTCCAGATCCTTAGGGCAGTGAGTAGGGTGCACAGCAAAATCATTATCCTGGACGTCAGGAGAGCAGACTTTGGCCTGTTCAGCATTCTGCTTGTTGAGTACCATGGGGGGAAGAGAGTCCCAAGAAAGCTGGTTGATGTTTGAAGGTCACCTCATCCAAGCTCAAGAGTGATGTGTCCCAGCAAAGAGGAGCTCAGGCAAAAATGCCAGGAGGCCTGCATGGATGAACAAGAAGCTCCTGGACGAAGTCAAACACAAAAAGGAAGCCTACAGATGGTGTAATCAAGGACAGGTAGCCTTGGATGAATAGAGATGTTGTTTGAGCAACTAGTGATCATGTTTGGAAAGCTAAAGCCCTGATAGAATTAAATCTGGCCAGGGACATAAAGGGCAACAAGAAAGACTTCTACGAAGTATGCAGTGATAAAAGGAAGACTAGGGAAAATGAGGGCCCACTCCAGAAGGAAATGGAAGACCTGGTCACCCAGGATATGGAAAAGGCTTAGGTGACTTTTTTGTCTTCACCAGCAAGTGCTCTAGCCACACTACCCAAGTTGCAGGGACTGGGAGAATGAAGAACTACCCACTGTAGGAAAAGAACAGGTCTGAAACAGTCCAAGGAACCTAAATGTGCACAAGTCCATGGGACCTGATGCGATGCATCCGAGGCTCCTAAGAAAACTAGCAGATGAGGTTGCTAAGCCACCATCCATCGTAATTGAAAAGTTGTGGCAGTCTGTTGAAGTTCCCAGTGACTGGAAGAGTCACTGGGAACATAACCCCCATTTTTAAAAACAGAAAAAAGGAAGGTCTGGGGAACTACAGGCCGGTTAGTCTCACATCTGTTCCTGGCAAGATCATGGAGCAGATCCTCCTGGAAACCATGCTAATTCACATGGAAAACAGAGAGGTGAGTGATGACAGCCAGCATGACTTCACTAAGGACAAATCACGCCTGACAAATTTGGTGGCTTTCTATGATGGAGTTACAGCTTAGGTGGATAGGGAAAGAGCAGCTAATGTCATCTACTTGGATGTGTGCAAAGCATTTGACACTGACCCGCATTACATCCTTATTTGTAAATTGAAGAGACATAGATTTGATGTATGGACCATTGAGTGCATAAAGAACTGTCTGGATGGTTATACTCAAAAGAGTTGCGGTCAACAGCTCAATGTCCAGGTGAAGACTGGTGACAAGTGGTGTTCTCAGGGGTCAGTGTTAGGCCTGGCATGATTTAACATCTTGGTGACATGGACAGTGGGATTGAATGCACCCTCAGCAAGTTTGCCAATGACACCAAGCCGTATGGTGCGGTCAACACACGTGGGGGAAAGGGATGCCATCCAGAGGGACCTGGACAAGCTTGAGAGTTGGGCCTACATGAACATTATGCAGTTCAACAAGGCCAAGTTCAAAGTCCTGCACCTGGGTTGGGGCAATCCCAAGCACAAATACAGGCTGGGTGGAGAATGGATTGAGAGCAGCTGAGGAAAAGGACTTGGGGGTGTTGGCTGACAAGAAGCTTGACATGAGTTCTGAGTCTTGGGAAGAAGGGGAGAGAGTGCAAAGCAAGAAGCAGGGTATGTGTCTTCAAGGATGTGAGCATGATAGGTTTGGGGGGATGGCACCTTCCCCCATCTGGCATCTGGAGTTCCTGAAGTAAGGACTTTGGGATCCCCTTTCCTGAAATTAAGAACCTGAAGCAACCCTTGAATACATCTGCATGTGTATGTATGTGAATGAATGTATATATGAAGAGAGAGGAAATGGTTCTTCCTTCTTTACCCAGTAGCCCTGTTATAGTTCTTGAAGAATATGTTGCCATCTTTTTTTTGCTCAAATAAGCATTTATTTAGGATAGGGAGCCTTATGTGCCACCCATACAAGTGTTGACTGACAGCCCCTATGCTGTTACACACAAAGGCTTTCTCAGTATCTCCTGTCCTGTTGCCACTTGCCCATTTCCATCCAGAATATTGAGAGAGGTAGGATTTCAGGCTTTGGCAGGATTGGCTGTCGGTTGGATTCTGAGAATCACAGTTTGAAACGAAGTGGTCAATGCAGTTCTTTGACTTGATTACACTAACTTGCTTATTTTCTTAGTTAATTGATAGGCAGTAGTATTTATTTTTGTTTGATGCTAATATATATATTTATTTTCTAAAGGAATGTTGCTGTCTTGGGCTTTTGAGCTAGACTTTTAAAGAAGTTGCTGTTCTAACTCCACTATGCCATTTGCAACTTCTGTGAAATTTTGCAATTAAATACTCTATGCTTTGCATGTGGCCAAAGATAATTTTGCATTTGATGAGAAAATAGGCAGAATGGTTAAACTAGAGGAGAATAAGAAGAAAAAAGCAGCAGCAGCAGTCTTTTGAGTATTAAAAGTGGTGTGACATAGAACCAAGCAGAAAAAGAAAATTTTGCAAGGGAAATAGCTTTTTTGAGGGGAAAAAAGTGCTGTGGTCTGTGTTTACATCACTAAAACTATGTCTTTGAGTTGCATTCCATGCGAAGAACAGGTCGAAAGGCAATTCCACTGTTTGGTCTTTGTTCCCAGGATAAGAGGCATAGCTGTCTGTGCTGCAGTTGCTGTGGGTGGGCAGGTCTCCTTGTCTGCACGGGGCTGCAGACAGGGTCCTGGGCTTGATTTAACTACACTTGGAAATGCTTTCTGCATAGATTGTGATCTCTGCATGCAGCTGTATCTTGCTATCCTGCTGAGTGTGGCCCTGGCGTACACCTGCACTGGAAGAACTGGTGATGCTACTCTGAATCTATTTCCACTGATCCTAGCAGGCTGCCAAGTGAGTGGGGGCTGGAAAGCAAGGCAGGAAGATAAGGGAAGAGATGGCGAGTGCAGAAAGGTGCAAACACCTTACTCATGGGGTACCTGGATCAGAGAACACTGAGAGTCAGACCCATTTGTACATATCATAGACATGTAACTCTGCTGGGTGTACTAGGCCTCCATCATCCTTACATTGCTGTTTCCCTTCAACAGAAACAACCTGGGAGCGGCCAAGCAGCATGCCTGGGACTCCAAAGAGCCCTGTGACACAGAAGAATCTTGCAGGTACTGTTTGTTGCCATGCCTGACCACTGCCTTGGGTGAATCTCTTTCTCTACAAGTTAGCAAAGCAACTGAAAATGCTGTGATTGAATGGGATTTATATTTAATGTACACAATTGTGTGGCAGAGCAAATGTGGTGAGGCTTTCCCTTCTGATACATCTCACCTGCTGTTTCCTAACTGACGCATCTTCTGGCCTGTCTGAAGTGCCTGCTCAGACCTGAGGTGGCTCCTTCCTTGGAGCAATGAGACAGTTGGTGGCCCAGCAAGGCACTGGAGCTGCAGGCTTCAGGAGAGAAGGACTTACTGCCTTTTCCAGTCCTGCTTTCTGCAGGCTCTTGAGGGAACATGGGCACAAGGAAGTCTTGCAGCATGTGGTAGCTACATTTCTGTCAGCTGATAATAATGCAGTCCAAAGGAACGTTTTTTGCCAAAATTTTTCAAACTGATGCCTGTCTTTACTGTCTGAGCCAAGTGGGAAGCATGCTTTAAGGATGCACATCTTGTTGTAACCAAAGGATTTGTAACATAGCTGTGTATCTTCATTTAAGCCTACTATGAACGTTATTCTTTACTCACTATTTTCTAAAAGTAAAGCACCCTACACCTGTGTACATAAATCATAAACATCTTACAAAGCTTGCTTTCTTGAAATTAACAGTCCGTCTTCATTAAACCAGTGCTTTTACATAGACTAATTCTTCAAACACATCATTTTACCAGACTTGGCTATGGGAACTGTTTGAGTTTTGGTCCATTGATGGTGGTCCGTCCATCACTCGGTGGTTAAGAAATTGGCTGGATGGTCACACTCAAAAGAGTTGCGGCCAACAGCTCCATGTCCAAGTGGAGATCAATAACAAGTAGTGTTCCTCAGTGGTCAACGTTGGGACCGGCACTGTTTAACATTTTTGTGGGTGACATGGACAGTGGGATTGAGTGCACCCTCAGCAAGTTTGCCAATGACACCAAGCTGTGCAGTGCAGCTGACATGCTCTGGAGGGAAGGGATTCCATCCAGTGTGACCAGGACAGACTTGAGAGTTGGGCCTGTGCAAATCTCATGCAGTTCAGCAATGCCAAATGCAAGGTCCTGTACCTAGGCCAAGGCAATCTCAAGCACAAATACAGGCTGGGTGGAAAACGTATTAAGAGCAGCCCTGAGAAGGACTTGCAGATGTTGATTGACGAGAAGCTTGCCATGAGCTGGCAGTGTGTGCTTGCAACCCAGAAAGGCAACTGCATCCTGGGCTACATCAAAAGAAGCATGGCCAGCAGGGTAAGGAAGGTGATTTTCCCCTTCTACTCTACTAAGATCCCACGTGGAGCCCTGCATTCAGCTCTGGGACCCCTAGCACCAGAAGGACATGGAAGTATTAGGAGAGTCCAGAGGAAGGCCACAAAGATGATCAAGGGGCTGGAGAACCTCTCCTACAAAGACAGGCTGAGGGAGTTGGGGCTGTTCAGCCTGGAAAAGAAATGGCTCCAGGGAGACCCTATAGCTACTTTCCAATACCTAGAGGAAGCCTACAGGAAGGCTTTGGAGGGACTCTTTGTCAGGGAGTCAGGGAGTATAGTGAAAGGACAATAAATAATAACTTTAAACTAAAAGAGGGTAGGTTTACATTAGGAATAAGGAGGAAATTCTTTACTCTGAGGGTGGTGAGACACTGGAACAGATTGCCCAGAGAAGCTGCGGATGCCCCATCCCTGGAAATGCTCAAGGCCAGGCTGGATGGGGCTTTGAGTAATCTGGCCTGGTGGGAGGTGTTCCTGTCCACGGTAGGGGTTTGGAACTAGATGATCTTTAATGCCCCTTTCAGCCCAAACCAGTCTATGCTCCTATGACTTGGGGCCTCTTTTCCTTGACTCTTCCAACTCAGTTAACTCCTGTCATAACTGCTGATAAAAGCCTACTGCAAGATGCTGAGAGGAAAATGGGCCTGTGTGCTAATCTTCAGTAGAGTACATGCATTTATATTCAATTATATGATTAGTTTTTAAAATGTGTAGTTATGCATTTGCTACCTACAGCAAGCCTGCTCACTCTTCATGTTCTTACAGTGAATGGCTACCACATTTCTGGGACGCCAGTACACCAACTAGACTCTGGTCATAGGAGCCTCCGGAAAGCCAGTGGGGAACCCCAGGTAAGTTTTGGGGAAAAAATCCAAGCAGTGGTACAAAGTCATATGTGGGTGTCTGCTTAAGTAGTTTAGGAGTCTGTCAGAGTAGGATATTTAAAGGCATTTTCTTTAAAAAAATCTGTCATATTCATTACATCTAGAAAAGTCAGTCTTTATGTCTAACTGGCAAAACAATGCAAAATGCCAAAATACTTTGAATTTTTGTGCCCTATCACTCCTTTCTGAAAAATCCCTCAGGATTCTGAAAAATCCCTTCAGTCACTGTTAACGACCCTCCAAAATTTCCTGCCCTTCTAGCCTAAAATGTGGGCCTACCTCTAGATGTGCAGATCTGTCCATGTCTTTCTCATTGTATTTTCTTGCAGCTCGTGGTGGTTTTACCAGGGTGGGCAGCCAAGTTCCACCACAGCTGCTCTCTCACTCACCCTCCTCAAAGAGGAAGGGGAAGAAAATATGATGCAAAAGGGCTCAAGGGCTGAAATTAGGACAGGGAGATCGCCCAGTAATTATGATGGGCAAAACAGTCTCAGCATAGGGAGACAGTAAGATTTATTGCCTATTACTAACAAGCTAGAAAAGTGAGAAACAAAGGAAAGAAACTAAAAACGCCTTCCCCCAATCAGCCCTCTTCCACTTCCTCCCCCTGAGCGGCACAGGGGAACGGGGGAATGGGGGCTGTGGTGAGTCCATAGCGCTTTGTCTCTGCCGCTCCTTCTCGGTCACTCTGATCCCCTGTGCTGTGGGGTCCCTCCTGTGGGATGCAGTCCTTGCCGAACTGATCCAGCTTGGGCTTCCCACAGGCAGCAGCTCTTCCAGAACTGCTCCAGATATGGGTCCATACCACAGGGTCCAACCGTCAGGAGCAAACTGCTCCAACCTGGGTCCCCCACGGGCAGCAGCTTCTGCCAGGTCACCTGCTCCTGCGTGGTCTCCTCTCCATGGGCTACAGGTCCGGCCCGGAATCTGCTCTGGCAGGGGTCTTTCACAGGTGGCAGCCTCCATCGGTGCAGGGCCACCTGCTCTACCGTGGTCTCCTCCACGGGCTGCAGTGTGGAACCCTGCTCCACTGTGGTACTCTGTCGGCTGCAGGGGGACATCCTGCTTCACCACGGTCCTCACCACAGGCCGCAGGGGACTTCTGCTCCGGAGCCTGGAGCACCTCTCCCCCTCCTTCTACACTGGCCTTGGTGCCTGCAAGACTGTTCCTCACTCCTCTCACTCTCCCAGCTGCTGTGTGGTGCAGCATTTTTTTTTCCTTTCTTAAATATGCTCTCAGAGGCACAAACAACATCGCTTATTGGCTCGGCTCTGGTCAGCAGCAGGGCCTTTACCTAACATGGGGCAGCTTCTAGATTCTTCTCACAGAAGCCACCCTTATGGTCCCCTGCTACCAAAACCTTGACACGTAAACCTACTACATAGCTCCAGCCTTCCCTCCCAAAGACATTATTCACAAAGAATTTGTCTGAAATGTTTTTCTCAGTTACTTCATCCATTTCTGTGTGTCCTTTCACAGGCCCTTCTCTGCGACTTATATAGCCCGTGCCAACACCCATCTCACCTCAGGCTAGTGTTCAAGATACTGACTCAACAGCCACTCTCCTCTGCCTGTTTGTCTCATCTTTTACTAAATATCCTTGCACTTTTGATTGCACCACCTCTTGTCTCCAGGAGAGTATTCCCTGCATTTCATCATATGCCACAGGGCCCTCTTCCAGCTCCAGCACTGAAACTTCATTCTCTGCCAAAACTGCAACGGTTGAATAGGTACTAGGTAGCACTTTTGTACTTCCCTGCCTGCTGGCTCTTTTCCCCTGGTTGTATAGGACCTGAGTTCTCTTTTTCATTTCTCTGTTAACTGCTAGGTTCTCCTGTAGTGCAACTATTTAAATACTGACAGTGGAATGCACGTTTTGTGTGCAGTTACCATGCTGAACTGGATTGCCTGTTGCTCTTAGTGTCCCTCTGTTTTCTTGATCTAAATTTTGTGTTGTCTGCTCAGTGTCCCCCTTTGCCTTCACCCTATTTCTTGTCCATGGCCTTTACTGTTGCCCCATAACATCAGGGGTGCTCTTTCAGCTGAGCCAGTATTTCTGGTTTTACCTTCCCAGTGAATTCATGACATCTCCTGTGATACAATCCGTCATTTCAGGTTCCCTGTTCTTTCACATTCATTACAAACATTTCACATTTAATTTTTACACTGCTTCTTCTCTGAGGAATTTACACAGACTAGAGGCAGAGCACATGGACACCTAACCTAGCTCAATGGTTTTGACACCTACCTCAAAACCATTTTAAAAGCTGACATAGTGCATTACTGTACAACCCTGTCCACACGCCTGCTGTGTCTCCCTCAGAGAATCCAAATAAATTTGCAAGGTGTGACTTCTCTTTTAAAAAAGCAATATTAATCCTTGTGCAACAAATCTAATTTCTCAAGATACCTGCTATACATGTATCTTGGTGCACAGGTCAGATTAACTGACTTCCCCCAAACCTTATTTCTAACATTTGCCTCTTTTAGGGTGCTGAGTCTCACTCAAGTTCACCTGTTTGCCTAAAGTCATCGTTTTGCTCAGAGATACACATTTGAGATACACATGGAGTCTATTTTCATGCACTGCCTTGCTTAGCTGACTCAACCATTACACTGACAAAAATCCTTTTCATTCTTTCTTTCATTCACTTTGGCAGCCTCCATGATACTTTATTTACATTGTTCTTACATTACCAGCTTTCCCAAACTGAAGTCCTCACCTCATTCGTGCTTTGAACTCTGAACTAGTTTTGCATCTGTAACTAGCTGCTGGTTGCATTAATACTAAGAGAAGCTTATGTCCACACCCATGTGGGAGCTTGCTGTTCCTGGGAGCTGTGGATGCTTTTGCAGAAGAGTCCTCAGTAAAGAAAACATCTGACCATATTGTTGGTTGAAAGAAGGTGTTTTTCTAGTGCTGCTCTCTAGGCCTTCAGACTCTTCTACAGATTGGCCTGTTCCTCTCCTACCTCTGTCTTGGGCCATCCCAAGCTGCTCTGCCTTGACTGCCTCCTTGCCTGTTCTTGGCACAGGCTTTCTGCTGGAGAGCAGCTTCCAGACATTCTCCAGGATGCTTAGACCTGGGCATCAGCCATCATGCAAGCAAATGCTGGCAAGATCCCTTGGGCAAGCTCAGCCACATTTCTTGGAAACAGCTCAAGGGGGAAAAAGCCACAACTGAGAACAAAACAGAACTGTACTGTGCTGGGCACAGGGCCAGGCCTCACTTACAGCTTCCTAGAGAGCAGCTAAAAACTAAATGCTGCTGGTTCAGGTTGTCACAACCAGCACAAATGGAGCAGCAGAACTGCCTGGCTGGTGTGTTGCAGGCCAGCAGCAGGCCAGTGTGAAACCTCACATGTTCAGCCCTGGTCACTTCACTGTTGACGTGACTTTAGCTGGACATTGAATTTCAAGTTGTAGCTCAAAGGAAATGCTATGTTCAGGGGCTCCAGCAGAGCCCTGGCCCAGGCTAGCTCAGATACATTCCCCCCTACCCCACCAAGAGTATCCCCAGTGGTCCCCATAGTCTTCATAGCGGGTGGCAATCCCCAGAACACAGGAGCAAGGGGAGGGAGCCAGAGCAGTGTGGGGGCCACAGCACACGACCACGACGGTGGCGGCAGCTCACGTGTGCTCGCACGCAGTGGAAGCGATTCCTGCCGCCTCCGAGCAGACAGGCCGGCTGTGACACACGCTCTCCTGCTGTCACGCCCAGGCGGCGGGGCTGCGCGCACGGCCGGGGCAGGCGTGCACCGCGCTGGGCGCGCCCGCGTTACGGCCGCAGCGCCGACTCTGTCCCCGGCCGCTCCCTACAGAGCGGCGCGGCGGAGGCGAGAGGCGGAGCGCCGGAACGGTGTCTCCCCGAGGGCTTGGGCGAGAGGCGGCGGGGCCGGCGGCCCGCCTCGGTGGCTGGCAGCGGGCTCCGCCGCCCGGCCCGGCCTGGCCCGGCCCACCATCGGCCGCGGCGAAGGGGCGCGGCCCTGCCGGACGGCAGAGCCGCCTCCAGCTCCTGTGCCGTGCCGTGCCGTGCCATGGAGGCGGCCTAGCGCCCACCCCGCACGGCTCGCGCCCGCCATGCTAGGCTCCGAGAGCGCCCTTGACGATGCGCCCCACTTTTCTCCACAGACCCCGGGGTCCCCGGCGGCGCCGCGGAGGCAGAGCAAGGAAAGCAGCCTGACGGTGAGTGCCGCCGCGCCGATGTGGGCTACCGGCCCCCTGGGGTGGCTGCGAGTCACCTTCCTGAGCGCTCGGAGGCGAACAGGGCCGAGGGGTCTGCGGCGCCACCCCCTCGGGGTGAAGGGGGGGCGGGTCGCTGGCTGCCGTCTCGTCAGCCACAGCCAGAGCGCTTGGGGCTGATCCCGGGGACCGATCTCGGGGCAGCGCGGCAGGAACGCCTCGAGGGCACCTGCGCCTGGCGCCGTGCTCGGCTTTGCTTTTCCAGCCCACGGGTGCTAGGCGCTCCGGGGTAGTGGCCGTAGGGCGAGCGCAGCTGGTAGCGGAGGCGAAGAGCCAGGCTGCCGGAGGTGCCCGGTGGAAGGACGGGTGGTGTTGCAGGGAGGAAGTGAGGAAGTTCCGGATGGACTGCAGGAGCGGATTTTTCACCACGAGTACTTTTGCAGTGTTTAAATACTAAGTCGGTGCCATGAGAAGCTTGGGATTTCCACCAAAAGGGTGGAACTCCATCTAGAATGATCCTTGTGGGTCCCTTCCAATTCAGGAAGTTCTGTTCAGTTCTGCTCATCCTTGGAGATTTTCAGAGTGCAAATTCCTGTGTGATTTTTGCCTTCAATTCTAGTGATTCTGGGGTGACCAGAAAGTAAGAAAATAACTGAAAAAGGGAACAGGCATTCTCTAAGGATTCTGGCTGTTAATCAGGTGTCCTGAGAAAATTTACTATGCTTTTAACTGTTCTTCTGCACTCCCCGAAATAGCCTGAATAGTTGAAGAAGCACTGAAAGGATAGAAAAATGCAGGAGATGGGTCATTGCCCTGCTAGAAAACAATTTTTGGCGTTTCAAAGACATCGAAGGTATTTTTTTGTGCCAGTGCAACTGAAGATTTCTGATACAGCCTAAGATTTTAGGTATCAGCATGAAGTTATTGTTACATTACTTTTCATAATAATAATTAAATATAGTTGGTTCAGTTAAGATGTTCTCACTATCGGGTTTATAAATCTTAATATATTTTGTATGAATGATTACCTCATCTGGAACAAAGTGTGAAATTCTGGACTCCTCAGTACATGACAGATGTTTAAAAACAGGAAGGATATCAAAAGAAACTAATGGAAGTGGCTGGAAGTACAATGGTTTATTTAAAAGGAAATAATAAAGATAAATAATAAAGTAATTGAGTTGCTCCAAGAAAGGAGAGGGAATAAGCATGCTTGTAGTTGTGAGCATTGCCAAGGTATAAAATACAAGACAACAAAAGGAATGTTATAATTTTAATGTTTAATTTTATATATTATGGTTAGCTGTTACTACAGGAAGGAGGCTGTTGTCTGCATTGTTACATACAGCTTGTTGATTTGTCCCTCGGTGAATATGATTCCCTGGGTTTCTGGTGACAGGAGCAAGGGTTTGGAAGGAGCATGCTTAGGTTTCCCCTTCTAAGTGCAGCGCAGGTCAGTCATTGCCACATAGCAACATTTTTCAGGAAAAAAACAGATACACTGTTGAGGATTCTTTTTATCAAAATCAGTTGTTAAACATAAGAAGATGTACTGTTAATTACAGTATTGAGAGTGGTATGTCATGAAGTGAATATAGATCTGTTGGTTTGGGCAGATTGGCAAATGTCCTGGGGAATCTGCTCATTTGCTGTAGGGTGTCCAGGTGGCTGTGATTGGGAATGTGTGTGAGCCACCTAATGTATTCTTAGCCTCTTCCCTGTCAGGGTGAGAGGGGTAGGAGCAAACCACAAGCTGAATATCTTGGCTAGAGGGTTTGGACGAGACTTTTGGGTGGGTTGCACTGTAATGCAAGAGCAACATAAAAGCAAGAGTGCCTGTGTTTCTGAAGTACTTGCTGCTTACAGGGTAAAGACTTAGGCTTTTCACTGTCATGTTTGTTGGCCTGTGTGCCATCTGGTAGCGTCTACAAAGCAATGAAGTGTTGTGTGTTATGTAAGGATCCCTGTGTGTGCCTTTCTCCAACAGAAGTCCAAAGCTTTTGAGTATAATGAATCAAAGAGGCCAAAACCAATCTAATTTTAACAGCTGTTTACTCTAAGCCATTGCCTGCATCAAGGAAGCACTGTTAAAAACAGCATTCTCATATGGACTGTAAAGCAATGTAAATTACCTCCCCCCTCCATGGAGGTTATGTTTGTTCTCCACTGCTCCAGCTAACTTTGGGATACTCTTGTTAGCAGAGTTTCAAGGCATGTCCTTGACTTGTTGAATGTTTTTTTCTTGGTCTGTAGCAGTGCTCAGGCAGAACCTCTTCCTGCAAAGAGGAGTTTGATCGTTAACTTTGGAGTTCTCAATCTAGCAAACTCCACCTAAACACAAATCCTGTCATAGGTAAATTGCAAACATCAGGTAATGACACTTGCTCAGCAACTGTAGCCTCGCAGAGGAGTGGGACTTAGCTTCTGACTTCTTAGAAGTGCAAGTGCCTTCTCTACAGAGTGCAGTTTGGGAGTGTGACTTACTCTTGCTTCTGGAAATCCTGAAGACAGTTGTGGTCTGGAGTATTTCAACAAGATGAAGGATATGGTGATTTTGGGAAACAAATATTACCAACACTAAGAGTCTGTTTTCTCTGGAAAGGAAGCCCCTGATGGGTTGTATCATAGACTGTTATGAAACTGACATTTGCACAAATTGTTGATGCTCACTTAGAAAGCAGAAGTGCAGGTCTGTGGTTTGCATTGATTTTGCAGTGACTTTCAAAGTTCAGTCATTAGTTTTAGCCTGGATGGTTTGCTGTCTGCCTTCTGAAGAGATAATCCTTTGGACAAGAATTACCTGTGAAAGCTGAGGTTCATGTAGCGGAGGTGAGGGAGAGTTAAATGGAAAAGGTAGAATGGGATACCATGTCCTGGGAGAATAGAGTTGTGTTTCATTTGAAGAAACTTTCTGAATGTAACTGATGACACAGTGATTTAGCATTAGGCAAAAGACCATCAATGGGACTGAGCTGGTAAACGAGTGTTTTTTTCATCTATCTTTTCTTTTAGAAACAAGGAAAGGAATATTTCAGAGAAAGGTTTGAGAGGGGAATGAAATGGGATGAGAGCTCATGGCCTTGTCCTGCTCAACGCCTGCCCAGTCATCCCTGTCCTGCTGAGATACATTGTGAAGTTTTAGAAATGTTTGGAAATTTAAGTCCAAGACTTCTTGTTTAAGTCTAGGAAAATCTGGCGATGAAAGGAAAGAAAGAGTCATAAGATTTCCTAGACAATTGCGTATTGTTTTAGTAATATTTCTAGATTTTTGAAAATTGTCATGCTTCCTCAGGGACTCTGTAGGAAACTGTAAGTTAACTTTACTGCACAAATAATCTTTTTTCTTTGCTTTTTTTTTTTTTTTTTTTTTTTTTTTTTTTAGGATATCAAAAGCTTCTGTATTGTACTTCTTAAATTCTGACACCAGTTTCCTTTTGGATGTGGTACTAAACGTAACTGATGTTTTCCAGCCAATTCAGCATCATTTCGATATAGTTAAGCATAAACTTCTGAGCAGTGAAGAATGTTTAATTTATTAAGAAAACTTTGAATCGGAGAATGCTTTTTGAGAAAGACACTAATTTAACCCTACTTTCATCACCTGCTGATCTGTACTCACTATTTCTCTTCCTGCCGTGTACATGGAAGTAGTGCGGTGCATTCAGTCCATCTCAGTGGGACACCTTCACCTCTCCGAGTGTGGGAATTTCTGGTGATTTTATTTATTTATTCACATATCACTGATGTAACAGTCTTAGTAAATAGCTTCCAAATTACACAGGTTTAATTTTTGTCAGGCATGTGACATTTTTAGCAGGAAATACGCATTTCCATTGCAGTTTCCTTTCTCAACTAGTGTTGTATATGCTTCTTGCCATCTGTCGCATCTGTGTCTTGATGTGCAGAGAGGGGTGATGCCCAGTCATCTGGTGAAGGATGCAAAATAAAATTAGGAGGTGCATTCCACACTGCTCCTTTTCATCTGTTGTGACAATGTTGTGCCTTAGAAATCTGCCTTGAAAGCATTATTGTCTTGATGGCAAGCATTGGTCCTTTGCCAGTTGAAATAAATGATCTTGGTCCACACAAAACTTCACTCAGTAGCGTATTTCCATGGGGGACATTCCTTGACATTCTCTGCAACTCCACCAGTAAGAGGATAGTCTGGGAGATTGAAACCGGAATAGCTTCTTTCAACATTGCAGTATTGATGCTCATGACTGGAGATGTGAATTGTTGCCAGTGTCTCTAAAACCTCCAGACAATCTTTTCACCTCTTTTGCTTTCTCCTCCTGCCTATTTTTAACTTGAGGCACAACCTAAGTAACTGTAGCATGGCAACTGCTCTTAGGAGGTGGTACCTTGTCCTGGAGACCCACGAGGAGTGTTGTGTAAGCACATGCTGTAGCTGTGTGCAGGGCAGTGTTTCATGCACACTGTGTTTGTCACCAAAGTTTTATTCAGTGAGTGTGAGATGCAGTATCAAAGCCAGAGAGTGTTTAAACCTGTGCCTCCCATCCCATTCCTCAACATGGTTACATATAACATTTTTGTTGCTAGCAATATTTTACATTCTCTATCTTTGCTACTGGATGACCTACTGTTTTTCATACTTACACCAAGCAGTTCATCTCTGTAACAGAGAGCAGTTGTGTGTAGGTTTTGAGGTCATTTTATGTTTTAAGGCAAAATACATCATTTTATTTGAGAAATGGTCAGCAGGGAGGTATGCTAAGGTACAAGAGCAGCTTGTGATTAGCGATGTCATGGAACTTGGCAATCTGTGAAGTCAAGCAGAGACTTACTGTTGTCTGCAAAGTATTTTGTCATTGTGTATCTTTTTGGTACTGATCCAGGTTGGTGCTTGTTAGACACTGTCTGGAACTAGTGATTTGCTTAGGGTCTTTGGCTGTTATTTTTAAGACCTTTGTACTGATCTGTCTGAACTTCCTGATGGGGTGAGCGTTGCTGACCTCTCCTTGCAGGGTGTTGAACTAGCATATGCTGGCAGCCCCTTGCACCTGAACTTTACAGTGCCCAAGATCTTCTCAGCAAACCTCTGCTTGGGCTGGCCACACACAGAGGAGAGTTGTAGGCTCCTCTCTGTGGCTGGGCTTTTTCCAGGGGACAGTGGACTCTGCTTGCAGGCTTTTAGAACTGGTCCCTGAATGGAGAAGGGAAGGTAACTCAACCTACCTAACCAAAAAAAACAGGACAAGATAGGCTTGCAGTGCTGTCTTGAGATGACTGAACTGACAAGGAACAGGAAAATGTTAGCTGAGGCAGAAGGTTTATTCAGTAAAACATTCCTCAGAGGTAGGCTTAGTGCTGGAGGCTATGTGGTGACAAAGATAGTCATGCAGGTGCCTTTCACTGCACAATTTGCTCTGAACTGAGCCAGAGTTTTATGATCTGTGAAGCTTTGGATGACGGAGTGTGAAAGCTTTGGATGACGGAGTGTGAAAGAACTGAGTGTTTTCACCTGCTCCTATTGTCCAGGGTAGATGGATGTTGTGGAACATGTGGCCTGGGTCCTGAGCCTGCTTTGAAACAAGAATTAGTATGCTCTGTAAAGAATGAGTGACCCTTCTGAAGAAGGAGGTTGGAGAAAGATGCTGGATTGTGTACAGGACAGCCACTGAAACTTTGGTGGAGGCAAACAGTGGCAGAGTCAATGTGGATTTGCAGGAACAGTTTTGTATCAGCTAAAGGCATTGCTGCATTGATATGGTATGGTGGATTTATACAGAGTCAGCTCTTCATAACAGGGTGCTGTGTCCTTTTTGATCCCCTTTTAATAGTCCAAAGGCAGATTCAAGACCTATAAGCATTAGGTTTAGGTCTGCCTGCCCAAAATCCTTTCTTGGTTTTCCCTTGAATATTAAGTAATTCCCCTTCCATCCCCCCAAAAAAACAAACAAACAAACAAAACACACACACACACACAAAAAAAAAAACACAACACCCACAGCAAACAACAGACAGTTACATTTGTGATACTTTTCCATCCCTAATTTTGGTTAATTCTTTGATTAATATGCAAGTATCCTTAGTGTCCAGTGAACCTGATGGTACAGTAAGAGGGCCCAGCAGGAGTTTTACAGGAGCATTATGTACTGACAATGAGACCTGACTCTTGCTGGTGCTTCACTTGAAAAGGGCTTAGTTGCATCCAGAGTTTTCTGCAGCGTGTTCTGCCCTACCTGTCACATTCTTCACTTACACTGTGCTTTTATCAGGCTACATTTTCTGCTGTGATAACTTAATGAGCACTTTTACATTTTTGTGCCTTTGTTTAATGTCTGCATGATGGGTTCTGTCCCAAAAATTGCTGTGTGCTTCTGTGCACTGAAGCTTAACTGATTTAAAAGTTTCTATTCCTTTCTCCAGGAGCACCACTTTTATCTGTAAAGGTTTCTGATACAGATTGGAGGGCTATGTGATGAAAAAACAACACCTTTTTTGTAATCCCATAGGAAACTAACATAACCAAAATTGCTGATGAGATTCCACCAGGGAGGTGGTGGAGTCACTGTCCGTGGGGGTGGTTAAGGGATGGTTGGACATGGTACTCAGGGATGTGATTTTGTGGCTGATATTGGTGGTAGGGAAATGGTTGGATCAGATCATCTTGGAGGTTTTTACTAACCTTAATAATTTCATGATTCTATGCTATGCCAGTAGCAGTGCCTTCAGTACTCTTCATTGTTTCTTTTGTTCAGAGCATGTTCAGGGTGTATCAGGTATTTTTCCACAGCTTTGTAAGAGATCTAGGAGAACTTTGTGTATGGCACTTCTGAATCAGGAAGGTTTTCCTCTTATGAAACAAGTAGTTTGTCCTTTGAGCCAACGCTACTGCTTGCTCACAGGAGCTTTCTGGGAATACTTAGCTGCTGTTTCCATGCAACAACCAATTTTTCTTCACTGACATGTTCAGTGTAGTTTTTTTGATTGGTGTGCATGTATATAATCTTTCATTTGCATATTTTTCATCAGCTAAATTTTATTACCTTCTAACTCTCTTCTGCTTTCCTTTCTTACAGATAAACTGTGTGACTTTTCCGCACCCTGATGTAATGCCAGAGCAGCAGTTGCTGAAACCTTCCGAGTGGAGCTACTGTGATTATTTCTGGGTAAGTGGGCAGCCAGCTACATGCCATTTTGTCATTCTTGAGCTTCAGAAAAAGTGGAACAAATAGCTTGATTTGTGGTACAACGTGAAGGAGAATTTGGGCTGAACTGCAGCGTGCTAGGGCAGTGCAAAGGAGATTGAAGAAGCCAGTGAAGATCACATAGAAGCCATCTAACCAGACTCAGCCATGTGGACAGTTATTTGAAGAGTGTCCAGAAAGGCAGCATGGGCTGTCAGGAGATAGTTTTGGTCAGGAAATGGGTAGTATGTACGACAAACCTACACATCTCAAAATACCTCAGCCAAAATTGCTGCGCAGCAGGGGGGGGTATGACAGACAGGGAATATTATTTCATTGTTTTCAGAGCACAACAGCTATGAATGCACATGGAGGCTAGAGGTATCCCATTTACAAATTTTATGCAAAATTTTGAAGCTCCCTCTAACAGGATGTTGTGGAGGCAGATGATAAATTATTTTTTTAAAGGATGAGATGTGTTGGGTTTATGTGCCAAGGTTTTGGTAGTGGGGGGGGACTGCAGGGCTGGCCTCTGTGAGAAGAGAGTAGAAGCTGCCCCCATGTTAGGTAAGAGCCAGTTCATGAACTTTTGTATGAATTTTGCATGTGTTTTCAGTTGTCAGTTACTGTAGTGTTTCCATTGTTTAAAAAAATCAGTTTCAATTTTAAAACAGTGTAGTTACAACTGCAGCAACATTCCCCTTGTAAGTGCTCAGTGTTGTGTGAGGCATGCACAGCAGATTATGACTAACGGCAATAACTTGCCAAAATACACTAACATGCTTTACAAATGGTCACGTAACCAAATCATTAAGTGCTTCTTCAGTTTCTTCCAGTCTTCTGATCCCAATAAGCAACAAAATTAGAAATGGCTTATAGGCTTATTTTTTGTGTGTCTTTCAGAAGACACCACCCTGCTTGGTTCTTTCCATTTAAGTTTGATAACTGCATCTTTGCTTTGTTTAGTTCAAATCCTGCCCTCAGTGGAACTTGAGTGAAAGTTGTCTTTCTTCTTTATCCTCCCACAGATCTGCTCCCAAGTCTTTCTTTTCAATCAGCCTTGTGATTCATGATCTGGCCATGACTGCCTTCCTTCAGTCTACTCCACTCTTCCAGTCTCAGGCTTGTAACACCCTGTTGCCCAGTGCCTGTTGTTGTGGCCATACATCCTAAAGTCTCACACTTTGATTAATGCGGCTTTTTTCTTGGTGCAAATATACAGTGCCCAAATGTATTGGAGCAAAAAATGTAGTCCTCGCAGAAGTGTTCTAGGGGTCTGTTAGAAGAGGGTGGAAATGAAATTCTGAAATATGGAAAAACAGAGATAGGAGACAGTTAGTCCTTGCAGCAGTGCTGAAGTTGGTGGAGCAAGGAATTAAAAGGGCCATGTATGGGAAAAAAAAAAAAACGGTGAAAGATGGGATGGACTGTGGTAAGCTATTGAACAAGTTAATGTTTTGCCTTGCTTTACAGCAAACCTGTGCAGACTCAGTGTTGTTTTTTTGTGTTTTGAGTGCAAATTGGCATAGAATTTTACAGTCTATTATAGGTAACTTAAGACTGCATTACCCCTGAATTGGGCAGCAGAATCCTCCCCTTTTCCGTGTCAGTTCCCTTGTACTGGCTTCAGAACCCATTTTTAATTTGCAGGATGTTGAGTTGTCAGGGCTTATACTTGCCAGAGCCAGCCCAGGAGAGTTAACAGGTATGAAAGGCCATGGGCAGAAGGGAAGGCACTGTGCTTCGGCCACAACAGCTTTAAAAACATTTTTTTTTTAAGGGGAAATAAGAGGAGAGGGAAGGGGAAAGTATCGGAATATTCCTCTGAGAGGGACTGGGGTGTTCAGATGAGAATTTTTGTCACAGAAGGTCCTCTCTGCAAAAGGCTCTTCAGACACCACTGCTGCGTGCTCATACTCCTCAGAGAGAAATCACACTGCTACTGGGAACTGTGTGTCTGTGCTTTTGATCCCCTTATCTTTTGTTTGAACTTCCTTTTTCCTTCCAGGCTGATAAGAAGGATTCACAAGGGAACAATACAGTGTCGGGATTTGAAATTCTTCTCCAAAAACAACTTAAAGGCAAACAAACACAGAAAGAAATGGCAGAGTTCGTTCGAGAAAGGTAATTAGCACTTTGTCATCAAAGTGACTATTTCTGGCAATATTTTTTTCATAATGTGGATATTCTTTATATACATCAATCACAGAGCTTAAACTGGTAAAACTGTAAAAGTTGTGCTACCGATTCATAAAGCACATAAAATGCTTCTCTAATATCTATCAACAAATTTATGGGCTGAGGCCAATTGTAAGAAGTTCAACAAGTCCAAGTGCCAGGTCCTGCACTTGGGACACAACAACCCCAAGCAGAGCTACAGGCTGGGAGATGAGTGGTTAGAAAGCTGCCTGGCAGAGAAGGACCTGGGAGGATTGGTCGATAGTCGGCTGAATATGACCCAGCAGTGTGCTCAGGTGAGTCCAGAGAAGGGCAACAAAGCTGGTGAAAGGTCTGGAGAACAAGTCATATGAGGAGCGGCCGAGGGAGCTGGGGGGTTGTTCAGCCTGAAGAATAGGAGGCTCACGGGCGACCTTATCACTCTCTATAGGTACCTTTTAAGGAGGCTGTAGTGAGGTGGGGGTTGGTCTGTTCTCCCATGTGCCTGGTGATAGGATGAGGAGAAATGGGCTAAAGTTGTGCCAGGGGATGTTTAGGTTGTATATTAGGAAAAACTTCTTTACCGAAAGGGTTGTTAGGCATTGGAATGGGCTGTCCAGGGAAGTGGTTGAGTCACCATCCCTGGAGGTCTTTAAAAGACGTTTAGATGTAGTGCTTAGTGATATGGTTTAGTGGAGGACTTGTTAGTGTTAGGTCAGAGGTTGGACTCTGTGATCTTGAAGATCTCTTCCAACCTAGGTGATTCTGTGGTTCTGTTAACACTCTGTGGTCTTCCCCAGCCCTCACTTGTGTCTCAGCTGTCTCAGTCATACTGCATATAGTCCTTCCATTTAGATGGAAGGAAACAAGAAAATTAAAGCTACAGAGTTGAGAGAAAACCAGGATATGGGAAAAACAGAGTAGAGGGAGTAGAGGTGGTATTTAGAAATAAAATATTTTGTCTAAAAAATAGAGAAGCACCAGTGATGAGTGGTGTTCCTCGGGGGTCAGTACTGGACACCGTTTAGCATCTTTGTAGGTGACATAACCAACAGGATTAAGTGCACCCTCAGCATGTTTACCAATGACACCAATCTGTGTGGTACAGTCAACATCCTAGAGAGAAGGGTTGCCCTCCAGAAGGACCTGGACAAGCTTGAGAGTTGGGCCTACACTAACTTCATGCAGTTCAACAAGGCCAAGTGCAAGATCCGGCACCTGGGTTGGGGCAATTCCAAGCACAAATACAGGCTGGGCAGAGAATGGACTGAGAGCAGCCCTGAGGAGAAGGATCTGGGGGTGTTGGTGGATGAGAAGCTCAACATGAGCTGGCAACGTGTTCTTGCAGCCCAGAAAGTCAACTATGTTCTGGGCTGCATAAAAAGCAGCATGGCCAGCAGGTCAAGGGAGATGATTTTGCCCCTCTACTCTGCTATTGTAAGACCCTACCTGGCGTGCTGCATTCAGCTCTGGGGCTCCCAACATAAGAACATGAAGGTGTTGGATCAAGTCTAGAGGAAGGCCATGAAGATCAGGAGGAAGCCAGATAACCTCTCCTGTGAAGAGACGCTGAGGGAGTTTGAGCTGTTTAGCCTGGAAAAGAAATGGCTTCAGGGAGACCTACAAGAAAGCTGGGGAGGGACTCTGTCAGGGAGAGTAGTGATAGGAGAAGGGGCAATGGCCTTAAACTGTAAGAGGAAAGATTGAGTTTAGACGTTAGGAAGAAATTTTTGCTATGAGGGTGGTGAGGCACTGGAACAGGTTGCCCAGAGAAGCTGTGGATGTGCCATCCCTGGAAGTGCTCAAGGCCAGGCTGGATGGGACTTTGAGCAACCTGGCCTAGTGGAAGGTGTCCCTGTCCAGGGCAGAGGGATTGGAACTATGTCATCTTTAAGGTTCCTTCCAACCCAAACAATTCTGCCAATTTGTTGACAGTGGAGCATAGACGCAGTTTTCTAGAAGATGTAAAGAAAACATCACTTGGAATTCAAGCTTGTTGTGGAGCTAAATTACGTATACAGATATTTAGAGTGAACCCAGAATCATAACGTTAGATGTTACTAACAGAAAATGCCAGAATGGTATTAATGGTCCATTGCTCTGCTGACATAAATACACTCAGCACCAAACAAGTAGTTGATAGATGCACAGTTCTGCCAGGTACTGGAGATAATATGACATCATTAGTTACAAGTAATGTCACTGACATTTGAAATAGCTTGTCATGTGTCTAGGCTAGTATAAATCATCTGTGGATGACTCTCAGAACGCAAGAACAGCCCACAGGGAAGAAATGGTGCTGAATCCCAAGAGAAGGGCAGAGCACATTAGTCTTGGAGGCAGTTACACCAGTTGAAGGGGCTGCTGTCCTCAGCTACTGATTCTCCACTGGTGCTTACTGCTGAGCTGGTATGGTCTTCCTGCTCTACTGCTGCAGTCACAGCATGGCTGTGCTGATGTAAATAGTGGTGGAAGCAATGAACAAGCCAAGAAACACAACCACATTGGATTTTGTGGGTCAGTCTGATTGGGCAGAACCTGTAGATAGTTGGTTTCATTTGAGGTTTTTCTTCCTTTCTCTCAGCTTTTTTTTAATAATAGGGAAAAAAAATTTAAAAAGGTGTTTTTTTTTGTTGTTGTTTTTTTTTTTTTAGTAATAGTGTGGCAGCTATACAAAATATAGCACAGGCAATAAAGACAGTCTGATATAGGAGGTGCAGAGTGCCCAGAATCCATGCTTGGTTCCTAATGTCTTTGTAAGACAGTTGCCTGTATAATCCCTGGAAAAAATGTGAGCAGTGGAAGCAGGTAGAAGGAAGGATCAGCTGTCAAAGGAACATAGACTTGCAAAGCTAGAAGATGGAAGAAAAAAAAAAAACAAGCAGAATCATGATAGGAATGGATAGGGAAAATTGGAGAAAAGGTGCTCTGAAGAAAGAAATATATAATGAAATTTGTTTTTGTCCACTTGCACGTTTTGAGCTGAGGTGTGTTTAGAAAGTGTAAAATACATAGCAGATTATTTAGCCACATGAAAAGAAACACAAGCATAATGTCTGTACTGAGTCTGATAATGGTCTGCGTAGTCCAGAGACGTTACTCTGTGCATGTACTCACTGGTTAGCAGGAAAAGAACATCAGAGTCTTTGTCCTTCCAACTTCTGAGTGGAATCCCCCAAAAAGTTTGGGGATTTTCACAGCCAGAGTTTACATCAGGTCTGCCTTGTTCACTAGGTATTTGTAAACCTATCTTCCACTGTTTGTCCAATCATTTTGAGTCTTGTTTTTGACCATGGTAATGTTTTATACCAAAGACTTTTGCAATGCATTTATATGCAAGAAAGAAATTCTGTTTTCTAATAATTTCATTGTTGCCTCACAATCTTGAGAAATAGGGTAAAAAGACTCATAGTCACTTTCTTCACACAAATGACAGTTGTTTAGATGTCTGTCAGGTATCCTCTTACCACCTCTTCTTTGTGTTCTCCATGTTGTCATAATGTATTTAGTTTCTTTCTTACGGTAGTCTCATCAGATCATCTTTGCCTCCCTTTGTAGCTCTCTAGATTTTCTTCATCCACTATAGAATAGAATGTCTGGAACTCCAACAATGTGTGTGTGAGCACACAATGTACTTAAAAAAAAAAAAAAAAAAAAAAAAAAAAAAGTGCAACTGGAACTAATAAAGTTAAGACAATATGGATCAAACTGCACTTAGAAACTGATGCTTCTGACTACACAGGAGTGAAATTGTAGAAGTTTTTGAATAAGTTTGTGGAAACAAGAAACTTCATTTTTTTTCTGTGTGAAGCTAGAATAATTCATAGCAACTCTGTGACTTTCCAGAGACAGGATCACGGTGTTCAAGACTCCCTGTATATCTGTTGTGTTGGTGTTTCACAGTAATCACAATGCAGTGTTTCGAAGGTAGGCATTTTGGCCAAGTTCAAGAAGCATTTTTTTCCCTTTTTGAGGTATACTTTTGACTTGTTTTTATCTTCCGCTGAAGCTAAGTTGCTCAAGGTGTTTTTGCTACAAAAGGTGAAGGGACACCAGGCTGAGGGTCACTTTTGTCTGAGGTTGTTGAGCAGTAGCCTTTTTACTGTAATTTGAAGAACTATTGACTCCAACAACTTGTTCCTTCCTGCTTGTCAAGGCAGCCTGTCCTCTTAGTAGTGCCAAATGACAAATTTGTTTATGCCCTGAGACTTCAGTCCTTCATTTAGTTTAGTCACACAGTTAAGCCTTTTTTTTTCCCATAAATGAAATGTTGGTTGTGCTTGGGAGCATATTAAATAATATACATCTTGGGAGAATATTAAATAATCTACACTGCAGGTAGTTTATGTGCTTGTTGAGGATTTCTCATGCTCATGTGTCAGTACTAAGTAATTCCCTGGAGATTCAGAAGGTGCTTCCCAGTTTGCCCAAGAGTGAGATTGATGGGACTTCTGGAGGCTTTTGCTTCCCTTAGTAATGGGCTGTTGCCCCTTCCAGGCTCCACAGGGAATATTTCTTAGAAAGTGCCCATTTTTGCAGGGAGCTAGATGCCCTTCATCTCTTGTAGCTTTCCTCTGGCACATTGCAACTGTATTTATTGGTGTTGGTACAACAGATGCAGGAAGCAGCATTGGTGGGGTGGGGTGAGGGAGAGCTGCAGGCTGGAACAGGGCAGCTTGGGACCAGGCTTGGCGATCAACCAGCTTGGAAACAAGGTCATGCATAGGGGTTCTTTCAGTACCTAAAGGGTAGTACAAGAAAGCTGGAGAAGGACTGCTTACCAGGGAGTGTAGTGATAAAGGACAACAACAATGGCTTTAAACTAAAAGAGGGTAGAGATTTACATTAGATATTAGGAAGAAATTTTTTACAATGAGGGTGGTAAGGCACTGAAACAGGTTGCCCAGAGAAGCTGTGGATGCCACTTCCCTGGAAGTATATAAGGCCAGGTTGGATGGGGCTTCGAACAACCTGGTGTAGTAGAAAGTGTCCCTGCCTGTGGTTGCTGGGTTTGGAGCTTGATGATCTTCAGGGTCCCTTACGACCTAAACCATTGTATGTTTTGATGCAAAATTAGTGGATTTAGTTAGCTTGTTTGTTTTTTAAATGGATGTTTTCTTTTGTTAGGTGTTCTAAATGAATGTGAGAAAAGTACTGGCAGATAGTCATGTGGGTGAGGGGAGACAAGCAGTGTTGAGACTTGGTTAGTGTGTTGCTGCTGGCAGACCTGACTTGTTCAGCTAGTTCTTCAGCCAGACCAAAGACCCATGGATGTTGACCAAGATTTGGGCAGTCAGTCATGGACAGAGACCATGAACCTCTGAGTGACAGAGGCAATTTCTGAGTCATGTTCTTGTAGATTTGGCCTTGAGCTGCTGGTTGGTTTTGTTCTCACAGGATGTGGAGAAAAAGACTCAATGTGCTGGGTGAGGTCAGTAGTTCTGCTGTGCTGTAATGCTGCAGAGAGCAGGTAAATACCTTGGGCCTCAGCCAGCTGCATCTTGGGGTGACATTCAGACCATATTTTCATCATCCCAGAATATCAGACACATCTTAGCTGGCCAGAGGGACCCTTCTAGTCTGGAATGTATTACGTGTAGCAGTGTTTGTTCAACTAGCTACTGCAGAATGATATGCCAAAAATATCCAACCTTCTGTCTCCCTTTTCCTCTGTCTATTTGTAGCTCAGCACAGAATCAAGAACTGCTCCTGATTGGTTGTCACACTGCTCACTGTCAGAGATGCTAAACAGAGCAAACTTGTTTGAAAATCAGCAAAGCAGTTCTCACTATTTAGGAGAACCTTGCATATGTTTGACTCAGCAAAAATGTCAAGGGAGCTTGAATTGGGTTTCAAGCAAGGTCCACATCACCTCTGAACCAGTGGCTGTTCTTCCCCTCCTTGCTGTGCAATAAGCATTTACCCCCATTACCTCACTCAACATCTACTCTCATCTTCTCCCTGCAGCCAATCCCATAACAGTCATGTGCCAACAGCTACTGTCTTTGTCACCCCCACTGCTGGCAAGCTCAGCTCCTCTTACTGGAATGATGATGCTGAGTGAATGCAGAGAAGGACCAGGATCCTGATGCAGCTACGGTTGGGATAGTTAAAGGGCAGGGGCTGCAATCCTGCACGTAGTATGCAGAAGCCTCTGCCACGTCTTCACCAGCTTTGTCATCTGAAACAGGGAGAATGAAACATTCTGTGTTCTAGGGAAGGTGCAGCACCCCAGATTCAGGGATTATGGGAAACATGGAGTAGCCATTTATGTGCTGAATACTTGATGTAATGTGTCTGCTTGGTTTCCTTCTCTTTAATCAGGTAGAGTTGATCTCTATCCTTTCTGCTGGTGAATTTCTAAACATTTGTTCATCCTTACTCTCCCTAGGTCACATCTTTGTTCTTGTGGGAGACCAGCCTCCAGTGATTGAGTCTAGCCTGATTATCAGTGATGTGGCATTGCTCACATAAATTTTTTTGTGTAGCTGCGCTCCCTCACCTTTGCTTCAGTGATGTGTAACCTCATGTTTAGCAGCTCACTGAAACACATGCTTTGCAAGTGAGCCCAGTTTTGCAGACAGTCTGTGTTATACAACGGAAAAACTTTATCCTTGTTATTTGCACTCCAGAACTGTAGATTTTTCTCTTTTTATCATGTATGCTGTCCTGCATATATCTGCTCTTGCTGCTGTATATTTAGCATATGAAAGGGGGGAGAGAGGGATCCTGAGACTAGTGCTGAAGACTGCAAGGAAAATTCCTGTTACAAGATTCCTTGAAATGCAGAGATTTTCCTTAAATTATGTGTGGCAGTTTCTGTATTAATGCTTGCTTACTGCTGTCTTTGTATTTTCTTTCTGTGTAGGATAAAGATTGAGGAGGAATATGCTAAAAATCTGTCCAAACTGTCTCAGAATTCCTTGGCTGCTCAGGAAGAAGGGTAAGTTTGTCTCTGTGACTTTTGTAGAAGATGAGAATTTCTAACATAAGTCATTCCTCCCACACAGGAACATGCATTTTTCCTGAACTCTCTTATTCAGTAGAGGTTTATCTAGCTTAGCATCCCATTTGTGTTGGGGAAGACAGAATTGCTTTGGAGTATTTTTCTTTTGAAGATATTCATGGCAAATTTTTAAGAATACCTATATAGAACCTTGAATTTCCACTGGTGTGTTTAATGCTATCCTTGTTTAAACCAGCAGTAGTTCCTCTAGGTATTAGCATGTGTACATGCTAAATTAATTTGAATATGGAGGAATATATGTAATATATAAACATATATATACTGCTGAAAGCATGTTCACTGCAGAAAACGGAAGGATCAAAGAGGCCTTGGTGAGAAATACAGTGGGGTTTCTCTGGCACCAGTGCTTCTTTCAGTAACAAAGGCTGCAGAACAAACCACAGTATAACTTTGGAAGTTATAGATAGATAAAAGACAATGCACTTTGGCTGGATTGCAATTCTTTTGTAATAATGAAAAAAAGATAGTACTCTTGAAGGATTAAAATAGTTAGCTGTGTCTATTCCAATGTAAGCCCTCTAAGTACTGAAAGCCAAGGCTAGAAATAACTATGCTCACCCTAGTTCAGACACAGTGTGTTTCTTCTAGGAGTGAGGCTTCATGGCTTGTTTGCTCTACTTCCAATAGCCAAGGACAAAAAAGCACCGACTATGGCACTGACCGTGGTTTCTGTTCTTTCTCTTTTAGGGGCAGGTGTCAACCGGCTCCTAACAAAGCTAACAGTGCTTTCTTCCACATCCTCCGTGTACTATCTACTACCCTCAACAGGAGAGAGGTGGAAGGCCTGAGAAAGCAGGAGAAGGGGAAGAAGAAGCAGGAGACAGGAGACGAAAAGAGAGAGGGAATGAGAACTGAAGTTTAAAAATGTTAAAGTAGGGAATTGAAGGGGGTGAGGAACAGAGCACCCCTGGCAGTGCTCAGAGCTCCCTTTAGGGAGCCAGGAACACTGCTTGGTGGTGCTTTACCTGGAAGGGTGGCAAGATGAGGGAACGGAAACAAGTCCTCCTGGAATTTCTTCTCTTGGTGCTGTGCTTGGTTAGGTCCAGAAAGAGAAGATCCTGGGAATTGGTGAGACACAGAAAGGGGAAAATTTCCATTTTATAAAGTGAGGGAGGAATACCAGCAAACAAGAGGACTTGAAGGAGTGAAACATGGGATTTAAACCCAGCATTCTCAAAATACATATTCATCAGGGTCTCCCTCTCATTCTTGAAAAGCTGTGAGTCAGGGGACCTCATGAACTGCTCTGTGAACATAACAGTTTCTGCTGCTGTAATACTCCACAGAGCATTTTTTACCTTTGCTGTCCAGCCATCTATGGAATTAACTTAAAATACGGGCTCTATTCCAGGATCCTCTACCCTCCTCTGGTGGTAATAGCACCCACCATCTTTTGTGAATGGGACATGAGGGTGAGGAGTAGCATTAATCTGTGTTGGTGTGATCATTCTGGCCAAGCTGCTGTGAGTATAGTGCAGTTGCATAGGCACATAAAGTAATAAAATCCACAGACATTTAACTCATTGTAGTTGGTTAAGAGATACAGAAGATGCTTAGATGCTGAAATGCCTTCTTTATTTTAATAGATCAACTACCATCATGCAGCTCAAATACCTAATGCCAGTAACAAATAGACAATGGGAGGGGACTTGGGGTTTAACTAGGGAAGGAGAAGAGTTGGGTGCACTTACGTAAGTGAAGCATTCTCAGTGTTCAGCTGCAGTGGGCACCATGCTTGACTCAATTTAGAGGAGCAATGACAGAGATTACAGATCGTTAATTTGAAATTGCTGATGAAACATTTTTTTAGGCTACCAAGAAGAGGCAAATATGACTGTCTCTGGAAAGAGGTTTATGGGATAGAGAGGAGATGGGAGATTGTAGATCAGTTGGCTTTATATAACCTCAAGAAAATGATTGAATAAGCAGTCAAGCACTTAGACTTAGACTTAGCACTTAGAAGCACTTAATGGAAAACAAAATGATGAGCAGTTATTTTGGGTGGATACAGAAGAAACTGTGCCAAAGCAACCGAAGTCCCTGTAGTGACAGAGTAACAGGCCATGTGGAAGAAGGAGTCAGCATCATAGCTCTTAATTTACTGTAGCTTTTGACAACGAGAGATTCTTGTAGGCAGGCAATTAAAATGTGGGCTAAATAAAGGCTGAGGTGCAAAACTAGGTATGAAATCCTATTCACTACTTACAAACAGAAAGTAGCTGTGGAGTGACAGTCCACAGGGTTTGTCCCTGTCGTGGTTTAACCCGACCGGCAGCTAAACACCACGCAGCCGTTCGCTCACCCTCCCCCCTCCCTCTCTGGGACGGGGGAGAGAAATGGAAAGTGAAGCCCGTGAGTTGAGATAAAGACAGTTTAATAAGACAGGGAAAAAAATAACAAAAATAATAATAACAATAATAATAATGATGATACAATGGGGATAATACGAAAGTAATAATAGTATGTACAAACAAGTGATGCACAATGCAATTGCTCACCACCCGCTGACCGATGCCCAGCCTAACCCCGAGCAGTCCGGCCCCCCTCCCCCTGGCTAGCCACCCCTATATATTGTTTAGCATGACGTCAGATGGTATGGAATACCCCTTTGGCTAGTTTGGGTCACCTGTCCTGGGTCTGTCCCCTCCCAGCTCTTACTGCACCCCCCCAGCCTGCCCGTTGGCAGGACAGAGCAAAGGCTGAGATGTCCTTGGCTTAGTATAAGCACTGCTCTGCAACAATTAAAGCATCGGGGTGTTATCAGCACTCTTCTCATTTTAAGCCAAAACACAGCATTCCACCAGCTACTAGGAAGAAAATTAATTCTGTGCTAACTGAAACCAGGACAGTCCCAAGCCCAGATTCTTTTTTCCATATTTTCATTAATGACCTATCATAGAAGAAAGAATGGGTTTATTGAAATCAGAGATGATGAGACAAAGCTATGAGGGATGATGTAAAATTCAAAGAAAAGATTGCAGTTCAGAGTAATTTTGGAAAATTAGAGAAATTAACTGAGAGAAATTGAGATGCATTTCAGTAAGGACAAAGTACCAAGTTTTTATACTTTCACATAATGTGGAAGATACAGTTACGTAACAGTTTGTGGGAGAAGGATCTGGTTACAGTGAATCACAAGCTTATTCATCAAGAACTTCATGCTGTTGTCTGAAAAAGCAATCGTACTGAGATATGCAAAAGAAAGAGTATCTGATAGAAAATATTCTATTACCAATTTAGTGATTGGAAGACCTCTGCTGGAAGTCAATGTATTTTTTGTTACGACACATTAAGAGGAATCTAGGCTGCTGGAGATGGTCTAGAGGACCATCGTCTGGAAAATAACTTGTCTAAAGGATAAAGAAGGTAGAGAGAGAGACCCAATAGTTTTCAAATACTTCTCCACAGAGAAGTGATATAACCAATTCATCAAATCTAAGATATAAAACAGAAGAGGCAATGGAAAAACTCCATTAGTGAAGATCTTAGGTCTTTTCCAACCTTAATGATTCTATGTTTCTATGTTAAGTATTAAAAAAGAAATCTTGTTATGGGAAGGATAAGATAGTGGAGTATCTTGCTTAAAGAGACTGGCATCTCTGTAAATCATCATTATGAACACTGTTTTCAGAGATCTTTCACATACAGTCCAAATACAATTCTTCCTTGGTCACAAAGATCAGTTATCTTCTCAGATTTCTGCTTTCACTTTTCCATGATTTTGCAGAGCATGATATGCTACAAAGCTTTGGTATGTCATATGAAGCTGTATGATTAATTTTGCTGTGAGGATATGCAGAAAACACGACACTGATCATTGTTGCACTGTGGCTTTTTTCAGCACACTGGGAGAGGCTTGGGCTCAGCTAAAGAAGAGTCTCGCTGATGAAGCAGAGGTTCATCTCAAATTTTCTTCTAAGGTAAATTATTAGTTCTTCCTTTTGCAAAAATATTTGCCCTGTAATTGATATGAGTGTCCCCTTCAGTGTGCGTATCTCTAGTAGGGAAAATACTTAATGCATATGGTACAAATTCTGAAGAACTAAAAAGCTGGTGAATGAGCTTTTTGAAACTGTCCATTTTTTCCTGCCAAAATCATAGCTCATTTAATCCACCTGATAAGTAAGCTAAAACACTTCTAGCCTTAGTTTTTCATTAAAAAAAAAAAAAAAAAAAAAGATTCTAAACGTTATTCAATTAGTTATCAAAGTTCCAGCCTGTTTAAGTAAAATTTCCTAGAGCTTGTACAGATTACTTCTGTAGAGGGGGAAATTTAAAAAAAAAAAAAAAAAAGGTTTCTCACAAGAATCTATTGCATCTGTCTGCAAGGAAGAAAAACAGGATTCTGACCTCTTCATGTTATTAGTGTTTCTGAAAAGTGTGGCGAGAATTTAAACTTAGTGTTATTTTTAGATCTTCTTTCAAACGATGCCCAGGGAGATTTCTTTTACAAATTACTGTATTTCATCTGTTTTTTTTTCTACCATGTGACATATTCTTGCATCCTGTTACATTATGTTAACCTCTGTGGGTGATCATGTTCAATATAGATGCAGATATCTAAACACAACAGCCATGTTCTAGAGGAAAATTATAGCTCTGCAGTGTTTGTAAGCGATTATGCAGATGTTACTCAGGCAACCAGCTGCTACCTTAGTAATCCACTGCTCTGCTTCAAACTTCAACTTCAAGGTTGTAATTTGTGAAATACTTTTTGCTCCCTGTTGGCCTACTGAATTTATTTCCAATGGGAAGAAGTGTACCCTGGGTGGTGTGTGCATGTTACTGCTTAAGTCTCTCCCATAGTGGTGCAGTATCTGCCCTATACCTGATAACTTCTTTTAGCAAACATTTTGAGATTTCAAGTTCTTTGTAGCATCTTACCCATTTAGTGATAGATAGATGTCAGTTTTGTCTATATACAGTAATGCTTTAATTCTCGTCATCTTAGGAAACTAGTTCATGTTTTTTTTTTTTGTTTGGTTTTCATCCACTGCATGCATTACAAAGTCTTTTAGCAAGATATTCTAACAAAAAAGAATAAATATGGTAAACTATAATGCAACACCTAAAAGCCTCAGTCAATCTGTGTGATAGCTTGTGCTATGGCTTTGCAAGATGGAAGTTCAAGTAGGACAATTAATGATGCTAGAAGGAAGTTGACAGCCATCACTGAAAAGCCTCTGTGACTGCCTGTACACAAAAATGGAGAAAGCTGGTTTGTTCACATTTTGAGCCTCTTGGTCATGCATTTCCCATTTTTTTTAAGGATCTCAAAATTTCCAGTCCCATTATAAAATGCATAAAATAAACAAATGTCTTTACTTTTTGTTGGGCAAGGAGAACTACCACTGAAATGTACTCCTGTTTGGTGTCTCTAGCTCTGGGCAGTTTTATGAGGGTCTTTACAAAAATGCCTGCTTAGGTCAGACAAGTCAAGCTGCCATCTCTCTTACTGAGGATGATTGACTCATCTTGGGGTTGTTTACCCAGGTTAATCCATTTACTGATGGGGGAATCTGAAGGGCTTTCAGAGAGCTTAGCTTGTTTGAAAACAGGCATCTCTATCAATTGTGATACGTTGCCTCTGGAGTTCACAGAAGCTATCCTGAACTTCTCTCTGTGCCATTTCTTATTTTCATTGAGCACTGGAAATGCTTCTGGCCACAGCTATAGGTTTGTACCTCAATATTGAGAGAGCTTCTCACAACTTTGTGGTTCAGCATGGTTGTACAGATCTCTATAAGCTTGTCTGGGGTCATCCTGAGGAGAGTGTCATAAAAATAGCATTTAGAGTTTTCTAGTCCAGCTTCCCAGTGAGAGCTGGCCTGTCACCCGCAGTGGATCAAGTCAGCTACATCTTTGTCTAGCGATGTCTTGAATATCCCTAAGGACAGAAATTTCAAAACGTCTCTGTTCAGCCTGTTCCAGTGCCCCACTACCATTCTTGTGATATTTTTCTTGAATGATATTCAACCTCAACCTTCCTAAGATCGATTTATGGCCATTGTTTGTTGTGACATTGCCTGGCCCTACAAAGAATAATTTGTCTCTTACCTTTGCAGCTGAACTTCATGTAGTTGTAGGTGATATTATATCACCTTGGTGCTGGTCTCCACCTGCGTTATCAAGCCTAGCTTAACTAACTTCTCCAGGATGTGCTGTGAGGTCTTGGCTGTCTTTGTAGAATCTCCCCACTGAAAGGCTTTACTGAGCTTGAATGAAGGAAGTTTCCTTCTCCATTAAAATAGCACTGCAGAAAGGCTAAAAATGCTTGGTTTCGGGGACTGTTTAATATTGCTCCACTGTGGGACATGTGAGGTGATTATAGACTCACTTGTGTTGAAAGAGCCCAGCATCTACATTGAAGGGACAATAGAAAAAAGTAGTGGGTTGCTTCTGAAATATCTTTATCCCTTTCCAAGAAGTCAAAGAGCAGTGGAATACAGACTCTGTCAGAGTTGAGTATTACTATAAAGTCCTGATTGTAAGAGATAAGTAATTGCAGTCGCATAGGAAGTCTTCCTGAGTCCATTTCACAGTGATTTCTTGCCATTATTTAGAGGAGTTCAGCTAGGCTCCCTTATATTTAGCATAAATAAATAAAATGTATCTTTAATGCATCTGTTTAAACTGTACAAGAAATGCAGGTGTGTAACTTCAATGTGTTGAGTAACCTTACTGCAGTCAGGTTTAGCAAGTTTTACTTGTGTACTTTCTGGGAGGTAAGTTGCATCAGTTAGGTCAGAATTGGAGCACCTCAGTACTGTGATAATCATCTGAAGTTTGATCTTACCTCTAAGAAGAAAGATACAATTTAACAGGGGAGGAAGACAAAACTTCAACCTTTCTGCTTCCTTCAGTAAATATTCACTTAGCAGAGGTGTCTTGTGAGGAGCTGATGTTTGCAGTAGCATCACTCCAAGTTGTCTTGGGTACAAGAAGTGTTGCAGTAAAACGCTGCCTGTGTCTGCAGCATTTGTATTGTTCACTCTGTCCTGAGCTCTTCTCAGCAGAAGAGCCAGGAATTACTGCCCAGCTCCTCATTACCACAATTTCTTCCTTGTGTTTTCTTTGTCAGCTTCAGAGTGAGGTAGAGAAACCCCTGCTCAACTTCAGAGAGAACTTTAAGAAAGACATGAAGAAGTGTGACCACCATATTGCAGACTTACGGAAGCAACTGGCCAGCCGCTATGCAGCAGTTGAAAAGGTGGGAATAGAAACTGGAAAGTTTATAAGATAATGCTGTCTGGGACAGAAAAACAACTGCAAGTGGAAAGTTTCTATTTCACTATGAGAAACCACAGATTTCTGCTGAGTGCTTTCTGCAGTTGTTTATTCTTTGTTGGGCTGCAAGCATAGTTTGGTGTTTTGGGAAAGTGGGTGCTGCAGACAGTGCTGTTGTGTTACTGCCGAAGTAACTTTTTCTTGCATCATCTCCTTTCCAATTTGGGATAATATATTTCTAATACATTTGATGAAAATACTCTTGGCTCATGTGCATCAAGAAGTTACATGTATTGCCCACAAAATCTTAAAGGCATTGCACTAGAACAGCTAGAACAGGGTCAGGCTAAAAGCTTACATGGCTCAGTATCCTCTTGTACAATGGCCAGAAGCAGATGGCCAAGGAAGGGTAGCCTAAAACCTGGCACAGTAATTTGCAAACCTTCTCCTGGTTCCAGTTTTATGTGCCTCACAGCAAACAACAGCACCCTGGTTTCAGGGACTATTTTAATATGACCATCCAGTAGTAGCTGAGGTCATGATTAATAGAAAGTTTTGTCTACAAATAGTTCTGTCTTCTTGGTAGTTGGTAGGAAACAGATAACTGTGGCTCAGCTGCCAAGACACTTACCCCAAATGGTGTGACTGTTTGTTACAGTATCCTCAACCAGTATACTGTTGGGTATGACCTGGAGAGGAAAATGTCTCTCTCTGTTAATCCAGGAGGTTGTTTGGATTTCCATTAAGGACCAGAGTGCACATGAGAAAGTTTGCTCAGGGGCAGAAGTGTGGCAGAATACACAAGATTATTAGACTGTATTTATGCACGGAATGCATTTTTCTGTAAAATTCTTAGTTACTTACCATCACATCTGCATAGAAACGCAATCCTTGGTAGGATATTGAAAAGAATGAATCAGAAATAGAAGTCTTGAGAGGGAAAAAAAAAAAGAGAAAAAGCTGTGTACGCTTTTTGCCTGAAGCACACAGCTTCCCACCATATTACTTTCCTGCAGCTCCACCTTTCGACCTACTGAGCTAAGAACACTGTCTGTAAGTGAATTGAAAAATTCAAGTAACACCTCATAAGCATTGTAAGTTACAGGAAAACTCCATGGTGCTAACAACATATAATTATCCAAATTTCGTTTTAGATGCTGAAGAAAGAATAAGACCTATTTTATAACAAGTGAAACAGTCTGGACAAAGCTTTTTTAAATTATTATTATTATTTTATTTTTAAATATATTTAGGCAGCCTCACCAAATGGGGTGACAGCATGCATATATGGTAATTATAATTCAGACACTTCACTAATTTGCCTGTATAATTTCAGTAATTATACCGATAAATCAGGTTTTAAAAGCCTGAAGAACTTTAAAGTAAGGTAATTTAAATTATCAGTTGTAAACAGGTCTCGTGTTATTGATTTCTATGTTATGAACTGCTGTAGTCATGAACCTGAACTAGTTTTTCTAAAATAAGTCTAAGATTACCTATTGTTAAAGTTTCTGATAAATATATATTGAAACCAGAGGGTAGTTGAAAATAAATTCTACAGTGTACTTGAAATTCTTTCAACAAGTCAGATCCTAAGGAGAGAAGTAAGTGGAAGAAGTATCTTGGTGATACTGGTTAACAAAGTTGGAAGAAGCTACAGCTCCCTTTTGTTCCAGAAATAATGAGAAAGTTACTAAAGAACATGACTGTCTGATGATGCTTTTTGTACAGTAAGGCAGATAGGCAGAAACCTATGGAGAGTCCAGATGGTCAGTGAAAAATTCTAATAAGGCACTTCTTTGAACACCACATGGTGTCCTAGGAACTTGAATCCTTGTACTTGAAACTGGGTTAGAAACCTGACTTTTTACTGACACATTTGTATGAAAAAGTCATAGATGTCTGAAAGCAGCTGGAAGCTCTTTTCCTGTAAAAACATGTGATCTTCTTTAATTAATCCAAGGCCCGGAAGGCCTTGACAGAGAGACAGAAGGATCTGGAAGCGAAAACACAGCAGCTGGAGGTGAAGCTCAGCAACAAGACAGAAGAGGAAATTAAAAAGGCAAGGCGGAAGTCCACTCAGGCAGGTGAGTACCTGGGACTGTGAGCCATCAGGAGGTAAGTGCTGCACCAGGAAAGCCACCAAGAAGCTTGTGGCAGGAAAAATTGGGACAGAACTGCCTGTCCATCTGCATTCTTTTTTTTTTTTTTTTTTTTAAGATTGCAGCTATGAAGTCAATGTGAAGCATGGTACAGATATGTTTGGTTTTAAATCCTCTAAAGAGAAGAATTCTCTTCAAAGAAAAAAATAAGCCAGGTTTTTCTAAGTCAGACATCAGAAAATGATGTCTGATTACAGTAACTGGCCAAAAAGAAGAGTGAATTATACTTGTTTTCTAAAGGTGTGCTAGGATAACAAAAACTTGAAAAGTCAGATCCAAAGAAATTTGTAGCAGCCTGAAGTGATTTTGAGATGCAATTAGGGTCCAGTAAACTTATTTAACCTGCATATATGCTTCAGATTTCAGACAGAAACATCTGTATTGTGGCTTGATGTTGATGTTGCTGAGACAGCGAGATGCCTGTCTCGTACCTGAGGTCTCTGTTTTTAAATCCCTTAGGGTTTTCCTGACATGCTTGTAACTTATTCAGGTTGTATTTAGTTCAGTTGAAAATCTGCCAGAGGAGGACCTCTTGCCATTCAGGTAGCAGACAGATGCTTGTCCAGAATGCAGCAGACCTGTAGTTTAGGCTCTCTCAAGTCAGGGATATAAACATATAGTTGCCCATTCACAAGGAAGCGTAAGCAAACTATGGGGTGTTCTGGGATAAGATAGATTGCTCTGCATCACTCTTGTTGAGGCTGAGTTAGTGTGCAATCATGAAGGCAAGTTTTGTGGGTCCATAGGGAGCAAGCAAGGAGGAGTCTGAACCTTCTTATCAGCTTGGGGATCCAGATGGCAAGCAAGGAGTTCGGGGCTTTTCTTGGTGTGATTGTGGATCTGCAAATTCACACTTTCAGGTATGTTCAAATACCTTACCAAAGCACTTTTAGCCCCAGGAGCTCTCAGAGGGGCAGGCAAACTACAGGCTTCCTCTCCACACAGCATGTACAGGATATGGAGGTAGTGTGGCCCACTGTGTATCCTGAGTTCTTCTGAACTTCTGGCTGAAACATAGCACTGCTTATAGTTCAAGCTAAGTATAATCTTAACTTTTAAACTTACTGTTAATTTTTCATGGCTCAGTGCCATTTATGACTGCAATGAAAGAGAACTAGGTGGTACCAGCCTCTGTTCTCTCAAAGAAAGGATCTTAGCCTTTTCTGATTCATATGCAGCTCAAGTTCTGGAGGTTTGTCTTCCAAGTGGTGTCTACACATGGTTCTTGTTTCTCTAATGGGACAAGCCTTTTCAGTCTTTGCTACTATCTTCATAGATTTTTCTTCTCTGTAGAAGTTCTTCAGGTAACTATTGCATACACCACAAGTACTGGCAAGATTAAGGCCCATATGACCAATCCTATTTACAGTTGTTTGGGGGACAGCATTTGATTTTTTCACTTGTCTGAAGTTCGTGCCAAAGGTAGTAACAGATTTTTGCTCAACTGAGGATGTTTCTACCTTAAATTGTAGTTCCTTCCTTGGTTATTCCCTAAGTCACAGTCACCCACAGCGATGTGGGTGCCTGTTACACTGCCTTTTTCATTGAAAGTGAACTTTTTGTCTATTTTTCCTGTTACTCAGTGATTAAAATGATTTAAGGAATACTGAGAATATTGTAGCATGTGTTATACTGTAGTGAAGACGAAACTACTCGATGTGATTTGTGCATGTGTTTTATAGAGTCAAATCACTTTCATGGAATCCATGTGCATCCCGGTTCGTGCCTTTGATAAAAATATGTTTTAACTAGGGCGTCTGTGGTTCATCCTTTCATAGGTCTATCTCTTGGTAGAATGGTCCTTAACAGTTTTAAGACTCTAAGGCTTCTCTTGGCTTGTCTGGGTTCTGAGGACACTGATGAGAGTCATTTGCAGTTCAACTGTGTGTGTAGGCAGCCATCTGAGGAGAAACAAATGCTGTGTTAGTAACAGGAGACTCCTTGATAAATGTTCTTTTTCTGTCTCTCTGCAAATTCACAACCACTCTGTTCACTTGGGTCTTCAGAAATTGTAATAGTTATTTACCAAACAAGTAAAGGAGAGATGAACATCAGGAGGGAGTAACCAAGAGTTTGGGCTTGAGTTCCCCCATCACTCTCCCAGACCGTGCCACTGTTACAGTGTGTAACAGTGTAAGGAAGGGGGAGGATTGGCCTTATCCCCGCAGTTATTGCTACCCAGCAGCCTTTCTGGGGTGCTTGGGATGTACATGTATGCAGCAGCAGCATTAATGATCTAGCTTTGAAATTAGACCCGCTGCACTAGGACTAGAGACTTCTAGATACTACTTCAAACCACACCCTTTCTATAATTGCACCACTTATTAAGTGATATTGCTTTTTCCATGTCATATGTTCTATGACTTTCATGTTTCTGGCTGTATAGTGACTCAGATTCATGCAGGTGGGTGGAGAATATCTGGAGTCTGATACCTAGAGAATCTTCTGGAGTGTGGGAGCTGCTAGGTCACAGTTTTCATGTCAGCCTAGGCATCCCCTGTCTGGGCAGATAAGTATATTGCCAAACTTCGAGCCCTGAATCCTATGTGGCTGGTTTGTTCATTTGTTTTTATAGACTTTGGTTGCCACACCAACTTTTAAGTCCATAAGGCTCAAATTTTCAGATGCATTTACTTCTTTGACACTTTTCTGGTCTACGTAGTTCTGTTCTTAAAGCTCAGTTCTTCCCTGGTTTCTGTATAAAAATCTTTTTATTCCTAAAAGAACTGTATGAATTTGAACTGTGGACCAAGACAACGATTAGTGGAGGAATAACTGAGCCTCATTTAAAGAAGAAAGAGAATACACTAGTCAGAAAATGGTAATCTCAAACATGCCACCCACTTTACCTTCTTTGTCAGAGCAGAGCTCTACAGTGGAGAAAATTTCAAGTAACACAATAAGGTGTGATTATTGACCTGAACAAGAGAGGAAGCCAGAGCCAGACTGCAATTATGCATCTTCAGAAGAAGAATATGAGAGCGTGTAGCTCAGTTGAGGTTGCTGCAAAAAAGCTTCCCTTGATCTCAGAAAGCTTGAGCCTGATGCTTCTCTCCTGTTTTAAACCTGTTTTAGAATGCAGTCTGAACTACAGAGTTGCTATCCTGCAGCAGCTCCCTAACTCAATATTATGATTTCCCATTTTAATTTTTTTTTTTATATATATAACTTTCTATTACCGGCTTTAATTTAACTGAAGTAACTATCTTTCATAGTTCTGGTCATTATATAAAATATTACTTAGTGTTCATATTTTCATTTTAAAATCTTCTCTTTCTCCTTCATGGTTTCTCACCCCAATCACCTGATCTTTAAACAGACATCAATTACGTAAGTTTTGTTCAAATTGTTTTTATTGTGCTTAACAAATACCAACTAACAATTGTGTTCAGCTCTGCCAGGACTGACCTTCAAAACATTTTGATCTGTATACAATACATGAACTACAACTTTCTTTTAAGCTTCATAATACTGGCTAGAGAGGACTAAAGTGCTGCTGTCGTGAACTTTTCAGGAGATGATCTGATGCGTTGTGTGGATCTTTATAACCAAGCACAGTCCAAGTGGTTTGAGGAAATGGTGACCACCACTCTGGTATGTAACTCTGTGTAGCATCTTAAGTTTATATAGCATTGCAAAGTTGTAATAGCTTTTAATAACTTGCAACATTGATTACTTAGCTAGTTACAGGGAATAGCATTGTGAGAATTAGGTGATAAATCTCCTGTGGTATCTTGTGTTCTCAGTTCTAAGAAAAACATGTCATTTGGGTAAGGGAGAATAAATTGTTTCATTGCAGAAGACTCTAAACCAGTTCAGAGCTGCTTATGGGTAGGAATGCTGGAATTGTCCGCAGGAAGGATGAAGTAATGAGCAAGGAATAAATGGAAAGACACACATTAAATCACTGAATCCATTTATAAATTAATGAATTTTTGTTTCTATGGTTTCAAAGTTTCTTCACAAGTATTGCTGGCTCAGTAGAGATATCGTTTAATTTCTTACTTTTCTTATTCTCTGATGCTAACACAGCTCACAGTATTCACCCTAAGGGCATATGCCTTCAGGGTTAGTCACTAGCACACAAAGATGCTCTTCTAGCTTTGATGTGCTGTATTCCTTGAAATACGGATACATTGGCTTTAGGGCTCCTCCCTCATGCCATTCCTTAGAGCCCTTCTGAATGACAGCCAGTTACTTTCAAAAGTGGGAAATAAAAATATCTTCTGTGGGTATTTTCCTCACTGGACAAACACAAAACTTCAAACTCCTCCTAATAAGAAGCAGAGTCAATTGCTCAGCATTTAGAAGTGTGTCAGTACAATATTTAATGTGCACTAAATAAATAAAGGCAGATGGGGCATGGAAATCCAGGAGGCAGATATATTCTCAAAAGCAGAACAAGAGAGGAAAAGTTGGCAGTTCCCGTATGTAAGGGATCTGATCCTCCTCTTATCTGCACTGGTGTTTTCTCACTGATAAGTGCCAGAGGTGTGGCCATATGTAAGTTGCATATTTGTTTCAGGGGAATCAGTACAACTCAAGTGCTTTTGTCATAGTCTGTAGCCTGCACAGTAGGTTGGTTTGTTGTGAAATGGAAGCTGAGAAACATTTGAATATATGTCTCAGTATAAACGATGTAAGATCTAAATTCAAAAACAATCTGCATCCGATCCGTTCATACACAACACAAAATCAAGAGAGTCAGAGTTTGAAGATTTGTGTTTCCTTGTGTGCCTTCTTTCAGGAAGTTTGTGTTACACATACAATGCACATTCTTTGTGTCACATGCTCATCAGCATTAGGACAAGGGGTTCTGTTTCTTGGTCCCACATACATGTGCCCTAAGTAAGGGAGTCTGAGTTCAAACTGGCCCACTTTTTTCCATAAGCTCAGTACATCAGCCAGCAACAGCAATAGATCAGTTTTTCAGTCCTGTGCATACCATGAGCTTCTTTGCTCTTCTTATTCCCCAGGCAGATAGTGAGCCATCTGAGATTTTTGTGCTATAATCAGGGATTTGTTTCCCACAAGACATCTAATAAATAGCAGTAAGCACAGTGAAGGCAATGAAGCAGCCTGCCTGCTTCTATATGCTGAGGTTGCACTCACCATGGTGCCCAAAAAGCAGACATCAGAAATGCTCTCTGAATGCAGTTTTGGTGTAAAGATTTACCCCACTGATGTCCCTGTGGATGCAGAACTTTCTAGTAATACATCAGAGGGGAGTGTTAAGCCCATTTCAGTTTGTATCCTTACAGATAAACTTCTGTGGCATGCTGGTTCTATTACTCCCACTCAGATGGCCAAGGAAAGGACTAAATGCAGATTTTGACACACAGAACAGTATAAGAATCCAGGAGGCATACTGCCCTCCCTAGTCCTAGCTGTCCTTCAGAGCAGAGGGAGGCAGAAAAAAAAATCAACAGGAAAGTTAGAAATCACCTGTCTTTTCAACTAAAGCATTGCTGGGCTTACAAGAGCAAGTGCTAGGTCCTGCACCAGAGACAGGGCAACCCTGGCTATACATACAGACTGGGCGACGAGACGCTGGAGAGCAGCCCCACCAAGAGGGATCTGGGGGTTGTGGTTGACAGCAAGTTGAATATGAGCCAGCAGTGTGCCCTGGCAGCCAGCAGAGCCAACCATATCCTGGGGTGCATCAAGCACAGCATCGCTAGTCGGTCGAGGGAAGTGATTGTCCCGCTCTGCTCTGTGCTGGTGCAGCCTCACCTCGAGTACTGTGTGCAGTTCTGGGTACCACAGTACAGAAAGGATGTAAAACTGTTGGAGAGTGTCCAGAGGAGGGTGACTAAGATGGTGAAGGGCCTAGAGGGGAGGGGATGTATGAGGAGCAACTGAGGTCACTTGGCGTGTTCAGCCTGGAGATGAGAAGGCTGAGGGGAGACCTCATCGTGGTCTACAACTTCCTCACGAGGAGGAGTGGAGGGGCAGGTGACGATCTTTTCTCCTTAATAACCAGTGATAGGACTGGTGGGAATGGTGTCAAGCTGAGGCAGGGGAGGTTTAGGCTAGACATCAGGAAGAGGTTCTTCACCAAGAGGGTTGTTGCACACTGGAACAGGCTCCCCAGTGAAGTAGTCACTGCACCAAGCCCATCTGAATTTAAGAAGCATTTGGACTGTGCACTTAATCACATGGTCTAAACTTTTGGGTAGACCTGTGTGGTGCCAGGAGTTGGACCCATCCTTATAGGTTCCTTCCAACTCAGGGTATTCTATGATTCTTGCTGTCAGCTGGGCAAGGTGGAGATTTGTCCTAACTCATCGTCTAGTGAACAGATAACACTGCTATCAGGTGTCTGGTTAGAAAGAAGATAGGCCCTCTGAGTCACATACCTTGACACAGTCTCCTGGTTCGCCAAGGAATCACCAAATCGTAACTTCAACAAACATGCAAAGCTTCTTGCAGGAAACAGATTCCCTCTTGGCTTGCAGTATCCCTGAAAACAGTACAATGCAAGGTTTTACACTTCTTTTCTGTCCTTTGGCTAAGGCCAAAGTGACTTCTGTTGCTTGCTGACTCTTCTTTGCAATTCAGGGGGAACCTCAGAATTCAGTTCCCAAGCATGACCCTGGGGCTGTATTGCACTGACTGGCAACCTTTTGTATGTCATCATTTGGGAGGATGGGCCTTCCAGATCAGCTTCCAAGAAAAATGTGGACTTGATTTTTTTTTTTTTTCCTCTTCAGGAGCTTGAGAGACTAGAAGTTGAAAGGGTGGAGATGATTCGGCAGCACCTTTGTCAGTATACACAGCTGCGGCACGAGACAGACATGTTCAACCAAAGTGTAAGTCTGCTTTCTGTTTAACCCTTTTGGTCTTTACAGCATTTCATCTGAGCTGAATGGTCCCTATCCTGATCTGACTAACTTGATACCAAAAGGAGATGTGGAAGTAGCGTATGTTGTCAGATTAAGTTTGAAGCAGTACTATAGTGCAAACCTCTAGTCCTGTTCCTCCAAGACTTCCTGATCCTGCTTACATGTCATTACTACTGGATCACAGCGTTTAGCTGGGGTATTGAATTTCATTTGACCAGCAAGAGCTGTTACCAGCTCTCCCAGCAACATATGCTATACCTCAAGGTCGTTTTGTTTTTTTTTTTTTCATTGAAAGATGGTAAATAGACGGTTTCACTGTTGGGAGAGGGAGTATATTTTTCTTTTTAAAAAGGTCTAGTTTTCAAATATTTAAATACAGAGAATGTATGTTTACCTGCACTACATGGTTGTGTTTGTTTTAAGGTATATCTTGCAGATCTAGATTCAAGAGTCTGACTGGATGGTGCCTGGTGTAGGAAGCTTGTCTCTGCCTGACACTGCAAGCCTGCCTCTTTTCTGCTTCATTTTACAAGGCTTCCCATTCTGGCTGTTGGCCCCTGGCCTCAAGTACATGCAGTACTTAGTTGTCAGCAAATGCCACGCAGGCATGCCCAAAGCAGTTCTGCACTTCAGAGCAATGACTGTATCCACTTGAAATGTACCATTGACATTTTGATTCTTGTTCTGTTTATTTCAGACAGTAGAGCTCGTGGATCAGTTGCTTCGGAAAGTGGATCCTGCCAAAGACAGGGAATTGTGGGTAAAAGAACACAAAACTGGAGATATCCGACCTGTGGACATGGAAATATAGACTGTTCTTATAGTTGTATGTGATGAATTAACCAGGGTAATGTTTTTTTTAGGGGTCAGAAGAGCATATGGAAAAGGTTGTTCCACTACCAGACACCTTGTAATTTATGCCTGTACTGGCTATCTCTGTTACTTTTAGTCATTAAAATGGTCTTCATTGTGCTAACTAAGCCTTAAACACCAAACATTCCAAGGTGAAGAAAACAGGTGTGCATTTCCCACCAAAGGTTCTCAATTGCACGCAGCTTCCAGAAGAAATCTGCTTTCTGGTACAGAGAGAACTGTGTTTTTAAGTGACTTTGTGCTATATCCCTTGCATGACTATCGTATATACTATGTTAGAACAACAATGCAGTGTCTCCTCTGGCCAGCAAGTAGGTAAATGAACATGATGTAGGAGGCAAGGAAGCCCTAATCATGAACCCCAGGTCTGTTACTGACTGCTTTCATGACCATAGGCAAGTCAATTAACTTTCTGGCTTCCCCATCTGTAAAACTTGCATATCTTGCAGCAATGTTGTGCAAATACATTTCATATAACAGTTTCCCACCATGGCCCTTTTCCCCCATATCTATAGAGAGGACTCTTGTTCTTCCTGTTTTATACTCCCTCTCAGGGATACATAAACCCATTATTGTCACTGTTTCTGTTCTAGGCCAATTGATAAAGTTGAAAGTGTTATTTACCAGGAAAGACTTTATTGTGCTATACCTACCTCATTAGCTCAATGACAGAAAGAAGTTATATACCAAGAAATAAATGAGATGCTCTAAATCTTCCCTGCATATGCAAGATGTTTTCTTATGGTATCTTTTGAAAGACAACTCTCTACTATTTTGTTTGGGATTCAAGTTTAAATTGCCCTCTGTTGGTTCCTTCAGTTGAATATCAGAGACTTAGCTATATTTAATTAACAAGCTCATGTAGCTAAATTATACTTATCTTTTTAGTTCCTGATTTTCAAAGGTACCATGTATCTGTGATTCTAGACTGCATTAAGTGTAGTTGTAGATGCCCAGCACTTCTGCATCATCATATATTGAAACACAGTTTTTTCCTTACCAAAAATTCAACACAGCTCTTGGCACAGTGGTTGGTAGTTTAGAGACTGTTTTTTAAAAGGTGTTCATTTTCTTCTTCCACTGTTATTTCTGACTGATTGATCAGTGTTGCTGTTAATATATTAGAGGGCCCAAAAGTGGAGGGGCAAGTGCTGATCTATTCTCCTTAATCACCAGTGATAGAACCTGCAGGAATGGTGTCAAGCTGAGGCAGGGGAGGTTTAGGCTAGACATCAGGAAGAGGTTCTTCATTGAGAGGGTTGTTGCACACTGGAACAGGCTCCCCAGTGAAGTAGTCACTGCACCAAGCCCATCTGAATTTAAGAAGCATTTGGACTGTGCACTTAATCACATGGTCTAAACTTTTGGGTAGACCTGTGTGGTGCCAGGAGTTGGACTTGATGATCCTTATGGGTCCCTTCCAACTTGGGATATTCTATGATTCTATTATTTCAGCTCCACTTGCTCTGTTTTGTTATTTTTTTGTTTTTTTTTTTTGTTTGTTTGTTTGTTTTTTGAAGCTGCCTGTGTTTTGAAGGCCTTCCCCTCCTGCATAGCTCCCTCTCTATGATTAAGCAATGTTGTCACATACGTACTTGTATCATGCTGCCAAGCTTCTGGTTCCCTGGTGATCTCCAGTTCAAGCAGAGCTTTTGAGTTCTGTCTGAGCTAGAGGGCTCTACGATCTCTGGTGGCTTTGAATCCCATGGGTGTCCTGACTCAGGTGCTAGAACAGGTGAGGTGTTCTGCAACTGTAATTTCAGCTACTGTACAGAATGCCTACATTTTATTCATTGTCTATACTAGTCTGCCTGTATATTCTAAGGTATATTCTTCTGGCACAGTTAACTCAATAGAAAGTCCTTGTAAGTCTTTCTCTGAGGTATTCTTTTAACTTTTTTCATAACAGAATTGATTCTGGATCTAATGCTGTTAGCTGATTTCTGTTTGAGTTAATGAGCTGAAAGTAATGAGTCATTTGCAACATTGGCCAAGTGCACTCTTCATCACTGGCAGGATTCCAGTTGCTTTCATAGAGCAAGATTCAAAAAGGCCTAATTCTCAGATTTCCAACCTGCTCCAGATTCACTCACATCTGTAACTCTTGTTTGCTGGTCACTTCTATATGTTGAACTTGTGTTGTAAGTCGTCAGTTTTTCTCTTGTAGGAAAGCTATTTCACTGGTAGGCTGCTCTCCATCATCTTTGAAAGGTCATGGAGAACAAGAGAGGTGTCTGAGGACTGGAAGAAAACCAATCATAGTATCATTAAGGTTGGAAAAGACATCTGAGATCATCTGGTGCAACCATCCCCCAACCACCAATATTATTCACTAGACCATGACCCTAAGTATAACATCCAGCCTTTCCTTAAACACCCTCAGGGATGGTGACTCTACCGCCTCCCTGGGCAACCCCTTCCAATGCCTGACCACTCTTCCTGACAAGAAATGTCTCCTAATTTCCAACCTGAACCTCCCCTAGCGCAACTTGATGCCATTCCCTCTTGTCCTGTCACTAGTTATCTGCAAGAAGAAACTGACCCCTAGCTCCCCTCAACTTCCTTTCAGGTAGTTGGAGAGAACAGGTTCTCCCTTAAGCCTCCTTTTCTCCAGACTAAACAGCCCCAGTTTCCTCAGCTGCTAATCATAGGACTTGTGTTGCATGCCCTTAACCAGCTTTGTTGCCCTTCTCTGGACATGCTCCAGGGCCTTGATGTCCTTCTTGTAGTGAGGGGCCCAAAACTGAACACTGTACTTGAGGTGCAGCCTCACCAGAGCAGGGTGCAGTGGGACGATTACCAGTGTGAGCTAAACTATTCATGATACAAGCCAGTATGTCATTGGCTTTCTTGGCCACCTGGGCACACTGCCTTATCACGTTCAGGTGAGCATCAACCAATGCCCCCAGGTACTTTTCCTCTGGAAGTTTTCCAGCCATTCTGCCCCAAGCAGTCAATGTCACTCCAGTCTTGAAGAAGGGCAAGAAGGAGGACACAGGAAACTACAGGCCAGTCAGCCTCACCTCCATCCTTGGAAAGGTGATGGAACAGATGTCATCTCCAAGCACATGGAGGCTAAGGAGGTCATCAGAAGTAGTTGGCATGGATTCACCAAGGGGCAATCATGCTTAACCAATCTGAAAGCCTTCTATGATGGAATGACTGGCTGGGTAGATGAGGAGTGAGTAGTGGATGTTGTCTACCTTGACTTCAACAAGGCTATCAACGCTGTCTCCCATAACATCCTCATAGGCAAGCTCAGGAACTGTGGGATGAATGAGTAGACAGTGAGGTGAATTAAGAACTGGCTGGATGGCAGAGCTCAGAGGGTTGTGATCAGCAGTACAGAGTCTACTTAGATGCCTGTAAGCTAGTAGTGTTCCCCCAGGGTCTGTACTGGGTCCAGTCTTGCTGGATTTGTTCATCAGTGACCTGGATGACGGAATAGAATGCACCCTCAGGAAGATTAGTGATGACATAAAACTGAGAGGAGGAGCTGATATACCAGAGGGCTGTGCTGCCATTCAGAGGGACCTGGACAGGCTGGAGAGTTGCATTGTTGGGAACCTCATGAAGTTCAACAGGGGGGCTGTTAAACTAACAGATGAAGTGATCTCTGGAGGTCCCTTTCAACCTCAGCCATTCCGTAAATACTTGATACTGAGATCTTTAGAGATGCCTTTAATTTTTATTTTATTTTTTTTTAATGTTAAAAGATCATAAGAGCATTGAAAGACATACAGAAATCCTTCTTATATTTTTCTTATGTTCTTGGAACTCTTTTTTTCCTCTACAGTCCTACTTGAGCTGCTGTGGGGTAGCTGTATTTCTTCCATATTTCACAGTAACAGTATATATTGAAATCATTAGTTCTTTCATGCGTAGCAGGTGATGTGCAAACTTGTTCTCTGTTTCTCTTTAAATGTTATGTATCTTCAGTTTCTTGTTGCAGAATTAACTGCTTTTTGTTAATTTTGCAACCCCATAGAATCATATGATGCAATGCAAGCCAGCATAGCTGTTTTGGGACAGTCATCTGCCTGCAAGTCACTTTATTTTCTTATATTTTATTTTCTGAACAGGAATTTTCTTTAAAGCATTCACAGGAAGCTTTTACATGGTGGTAGCAGTCATAATTACTCATACATTCTCAGAACATCTTTAAACTTGTACCTTTTTTTACATCATTCTTTAAATGTTTGCTGGAAGTGAGCCTCCGTAGTCCTTATGCAGAAATGTACACTCTTTTACCTTGCTCTTTGGAAGTGTTTAGCTGGCAGAGGTTTCTAGGAAGTCAGCAGGGCACACAGAGGTGATACCAGAGACTTTGAAAATAAGGGTATTGAATAGAAATTCACAAGCTTCCTTTTTTTTTTTTTTTTTTCTCCTCAGTCTCTCAATGAGGTAAACATTAAGAAATGAGAATCTCAAATACTTAATGTATGAGACCTAGCTGCTCTATGCAGTTCCCAACAGCTCTGTGTGTAATAAGCTATTGTAGGAGCATGGCTCTAGAGCTTACCGCTCTCCTGTTGCTGCTCTAACGATTCTATTCCCAAAATAAGTGATAAAGTGGCTCTGACCATCTGTTTGTTTTATCACAGAGAGAGAGAGCATTGCTTATCCAGGTGGGTCCTTCACTATGAAGCACCTTAGAAATCCAAACCAGCACTTTGAAGGAGCCCCTGATGTGGCTTCTTGGTGTGATCAACTGATTGCTTCATTCTGAATAGAAAAAATATTTGCTATTTTGTAATAGCCAGTGTGCTGTCTTGCACTAGTGCAGCCTGCTGGGCCTATTCCTAGAGATGGGAGTCAAGCCTTTGATGTCCTGGAAGCAGTCCTGGTCACTCTTACATTTCCACTTTGCAAGAACAATGTCTTTTTTCCTGATCACTGAACCTTATGTAAAGTCTGTAGATGTTTTGCTATCCAGCACATGTTCAAACAGAAGAATCAGGTCCCAGACTTAGTGGTTTCTGAAGCATTGCTGTGAATAATTCTTCCTGTATGGGCATTCCCCCCGTACAATATTCAGGAGCAGCTGACTGGTATCCTTCTGTGCATGGTGGAGGCATCTGACGTTTTACGGAGGAACCTGTAGGTCCCTCTTAACCAGGTGAGCGATAGTCACAGGCAGATTCAAAGTAAAATGTGTACACATAAGATAGTAAAATATTTAATTGCCCCAATGAAATCTGAGCTTGATGCTAGGCAGTCATCACCCTCAGAACCCTGATGGTTCCAGTAGAAGGCTCATACTGACTTTTGCTTAGCATATGAAAATCAGTAACGAAATGTTGCCTTGTATCTCTTCCTTGATACAGGGCTCTCTGACTAGCATATGATTGTACAAGCAGCAGACTGATATGTGGCAATACCACACTGATGACTGCAGAATGTTTTTTGGATTTGACAGTAGTATGATGTCCTGTGCCACGGCACTGAACTGGCTGTAAGTCAGGCAGAAATGTGTCAAGCCTGGTTTGCAGGTATTCTCCAGGAGCTTGGAGAACAGTCTTTCTTTTACATAATTATGATGTCATCTTTCACATCAGCAAGTCCTTGTCTTCCTGAGAAGAACTGTTGTATAAATATTATTCGTTACATTGTCTCATAGTAGATCTTATGTAAGAGAGCATCTGTCAATTTTAATTTCTTCAACTTCATTGTTACTACATCCACTCCTTCATTACTGATATACACCAGTTTTCAAGATCTTCTTTGATTTTGAATGTTCATAGAACATTTCTTTTGCTTTTATGTGCTGACCAAACTTCACGTTTCTGGATATTTTCCAAGGCTGGTAAGTGCTTGCTTTTTGGAGATGTTGTTTTGGGTTTTGTTTCGGAGTTCTCTAAACAGCCACTAGGATTGGAAGTGCAATGACTCCTTTTTGTGCAAGTCACAGTTTATTTTTTCTCCCTGGAGATTTTTTTTTGAAGGGACCTACACATAGCACAATTTAACTTAAATTTCTAATCCCATGTGTTCTCAAAGCAGAAACCTTTTGTGCCTAATGAAATATCTGATTCTAGCAATTGTACATGGACAAAATCTTTTAGAGACCAATAAAATTTGTCTTACAATAATAGCATTCTAATTACATAAAAATATATATAAATTTGAAACACTCAAATTTAACTCCCTCAACTTACATTAAGTTGAACTGTTTCAGGTGTACTGTAAGAGACAAACTCAGTGGATATTAAGAACAAATGTTTTTCAGCTGCTATATTCAGGTTCAGTGAGTGGACGAGACTATAGTTTTGAATATATATAGTCTTTCAGAGCTACTGATTTCATAAATAACTGAATAATGGCTTGTATCACAACCCTACTAAAATTCAACTAGTTGTTCCTCTTGAAGTGCCTCTTTAAATTATACATGCTACAACCATATAAAATACACAGATTGACCCTAAAAATTTTCAGAACTTAGGAGCAGCCAGTATGTACAGATCTGTGCAGGAATTTCAACCCTTCCTCCTTGTTCTGGACTGTGCACTCTTTTAGGGCATTCACATTTACATATTCCTGCCTTTATATCACTGATCATTTACAGTCTAACACAGGCATCATAAAATCATAGTGCTGAAAATGGAGAAGAAAATGTTAGCCATGTTAGACTTAACTGCATTGAAAGACAGTTTTAACTTAATCTTCTGACACAATGGTATAATGGTTTCAGTATAGGGGTCTCAGTAGGGAATAAGCAGGGAATTCTGCATAAAGTATAGTTTACTCAAGTAGCATTTGGGGCTTAAGTAATGCTATTTTTTAAAAACAAACCTTGACTCTTCTTTAAAGCAGTTGCTTGGAACATTTTTTCTGGTACTGGAAGTCCAAAGCTGAACAGCGATTTCAGGGATCTCACATCTGCATGATGTGACAGTCTTAGTCATTTGAATTTGGGAATGCTTGACCTGAAATCCCTTGTTCCTTTGGAAGTGTTTTGATGGGATGACTGAGATTTTCAAAACAACATAAGGAATTTTGATACCCATTTACCACTCTGTTACTACAGTATGACAAAATCTCTCTTAGGGACAGAAACCTCTATTCATTAAAATGAAATTTAAAAACAAACAAAAAACAAAACACAAACAAACAAACAGGTTCTATTATTGGGCAAATGTTTTCTTCTCTTTAATTTCCATTCTTCCAGCAGCCCAAGACAGTGAAAAATCTAACAAACGGGTTTGCAGACATTCTGGCAGCAAGGATTCAAGGGTAGGCCAGATTACCAGTCATACAGTAAAACAGAGTTTTCTGCTAAAATATGGTTGCTTGTTTGGTCCTTTTTGTGTAATTTGCTAAATACATTCTAAAATTTTAGAAAAGATGTCTCTCGCCACTACTAATTTCTTTTTAAAGATGTTTAACCAGAGTTTTGTAACGTTCCATAAATTTTGGCTGACTAGACCTCTTAAAATAGTTTATGGATCATGCAGTCTCTGTCTGGGTAATCAGTAAATCTTGCATCATTGTGCAAATTATAGGATGAGGTTTGTTCCATAAAGGTACATGAAAGAATCACCAACCTGAAGAAGTTCAATGCAGAAAGCAATTAAGGGGCAGATCTTCAGCTTGGGTAAACTGGCAGAGTTTGGTGGAAGCTACTTTATGTTAGTATGGATCTTGTCCTTCGATATCGAAGGCATTTCCACTACATAATGTTTGTCTTACTGTAAAACTATTTCATATGGTTAAACTGTATTTTCCTATATTGTTCTGCAAGTTTATATGCACCACAGTGCTCATCTCATCTCCTGTAAAATAAACTGTACAGAGACACATTGAGCATGGAATTGTATATACCAGACTGTTTTTTCTTCTACCAAAGTCACACGCCTTTTGAATACAATATCATCAAAGTACACCTGGGGTGTCATATGCACATTTACTGCTTTGTTGATGCTAGTGTAACATAGCTATAATTTGCAATCACATCAATCAGGTGTAATGTACTTTACATAGAAGGGGTTAGGGTTACATAAAGAGACAAAAACCCCCATATCCTTTTCAGACCTTTGCATGATATTCAGATGAGTACAATTGTTAAAATTTCATTTTTATATAGAAAACTATTTAAAAAGCAGTAGTTAAGTGGGTTTGATTCATGAACAGGCATGAAAGCAGCTGCCATTAAATGGGTGTGGTTTAAGTGCTCCGTCAGTGTTCTACACAGTCCTTTACCTGCAAGTCCCATGTTTACCTTGAAGTTTAGATGAAGAGAAAGCACTGTTGCAAAATGTTCTTAATAAATTGTTCTACTTTGAATGGTTGAGTTAACATGCATGCCGGCAGGTCTTCTAGCAAAGTCAAAGTTAGCCTTACCAAAATTCTGTGTAGTCCAACAACTGTCTCCAAAGTGGGATACTGCTGGAGAAGCAGAGCACAGAACAAGCATGTGTCGCAGTTCTGCAGAACATGAGCTCACTCTCCCAGCAGCATGTGATACACTGACTTTGAAGGTAAAGGCATTATCCACACATCTCATAATCCTCACTGGAGCTTCTTCCTAAGAATTTTTCCAGTTTTGATCTCATGTAAAAATTCATTTTCTTCACCCACCTGCAGAATAGTCCTATACTTGCATGATGTGTTTTTAAAGATAAAGGAATACAGGAGTTGCTAGTAAAGGAAATTCCTAATACATTGATGTGGTAAGTAGTTGCAGAACTGTGCTTACTCTTCACAGGAAAGGAGTAAGACACTGCAAAAGTTCTAGGTTGAAGCTTGGTTTTCAAAGCTGTACATTTGCACTTTGCCCAAAGTAGTCTAAATCTGCTAAAAAAAATATCTCAGAATGCTGTTTCAGATGTTGGTGCATGGTGTAGACCATCTTGGGGAATGCTTAGCAATTCTTAACATACTGTGGTACACTTCATTGCACCTTATCAGCAAACAGCATTTTCAAGTGTGGAGGACAATACAACTCTGAAACTGCAGATGAGGAGATACTTTACAACTCGTGACATTTGCTATGCTGGTGGGGTGGCTCTTAACTGTTATAGTCAAGGACCAGAGTGGATGATTGGGCTGTCAACCTCACAGTCTATGACATTTGGATATAAGGGCAGAAGATTTTACTTCATTTTGCACACAAACACCCGTGCTAGTCTTTTGCAAACAATAATTACTCAAAAAATTACTCAAAATAATTACTCAAAAAAAAAAAATAATTACTTAAAAAAAGCTTGGATCTCACAGTACAAGTAAGCTTTTGACCCTCTCACATTCCTCAGAAATAGAAAAAAAGGTGGAAGGGTATCAGTGAAGTGATTTGATTTCAGGTTTCTTTCATGACTAATAAGTAGACATGCTTTATTCCTCAAGCCCTTACCTAATGCTTCTGACATTCCTGTTACTTATAAATAAAATCCTGTCAATTCTATCTGCATCTCCTGATGTTTCCTAATCAGCAACTTGATTTGGAAATCTCTGGATAAGTCCTTACAAGTTAAAAATATTAAATGGACATTGGAAGTGATTTGAATCAGGTCCAATTTGTTCTAGGTGCTGTTCTTCACCACCTTCATTATTTTTGTGCAAGGTTCCTTCACAAAGGAACTGCCTTCAGGGGTGGAATAAATTAGTCTTGTTGAAGGTAGAATTTTGGAGCAATTCAATTATTAAGTGACCTGAGAACAGAATGCTTCCTGTGTTGCTGTTTTTGGACATGTACCACAGGCAGGATGCATAAAGCCCATTTGCAAGTCTCTTCAAAGGAAGATTCTGATCTAATGGTCCTACTGACAGATCTAATGGGAGCCCTGCTAGTCAAAGAAAAATGCTTTAATCAGAATAGATTTTGTTCTGACAATCCCAAAAACTGCAGGGAATGCAAATTGCACTGTGCCAAATAGCACCTGGCAGGCTGTGAGCAGAAGTCTAGCCTGTAGGAGATCATTTCTTAACCTGGCTGTGTATAGACCAGTTGGAGGAGGTTTGGGGGAGTTCCCCAATGATGTGCTTCCAGTGGCCTGCTGCCACAGAGACATCTGAACTAAGAGATCATATTACTTAGCACATAATCAGTAAGTAATGAATGATGGCTTTTACTTGGCTCTCCTTTGCACAGAATATTTCAGGATTAAGCCTCACTGTTAGCTACATATACTGTCCAGTATGCATCCTGTGCTGTTGAATCTAAGCATGAACTTTTGATGTTATATACTGTATTTCCATTAATTCCATTATTGATTTTGGACAGTCATGCAACTTGCAGAAAAATGTAGTATTTCAGATATACCTGTTTCAGGGCTCTGACTGTGCAGTGACCTTCCATATGTGATAAAGGCCCTGTTAATTGATTTGAGAAAAATATTTTTGATTTATTTGTTATTTCAGACAGGACCTTCCCACAATGATAATACATTGTAGATGAATATTGAATACAGCCAGTAAGCCTGGAAAGCAGAGTTAGCATTTTTATCACCAGGAACAGCAGACCCTTTCGTCACAGAAACAATACATTGTCACCTAAATGAAATGTTTATGTAGATCTACATTTTAAAATGTTATTTCTACATTTTCTTTCCCATATGCCTACTCATACCATCCACAATTTCCAAACAGCCAAATCTTGGGAGTGTCTAGAGCCCCAGCAATGCTCCTGCAGATAAAAGCAAAGTTAATCTTCTATCAATATAATCCCACTCTACCAAATGGTCAGCCAGAAAGCATTGTACCATGGTGCTTACTTACTTATATTGGTCTGGACTCTGAAGAATGTTCAGTAATTATTTCCTGCTTTGAAGTAAGTGTTCTCAAGTCCTTCATGAGGTGTACTTATTTTTGACTCGTGTGATAAAAAATGAGTAGTCAGTAGGTTAGTAGAACTGAACAGTAACCAAGGTAAATTTCATTAACTGTGTTGTATTTGTGAGACATCAACCTTGTACTAGTTGCATGCTGTAGAAATAAACAACTCTTTTCATATGCACGTTTTGGGGTTTTGCACCATAGTTTGTGGCCTAGAAGCTAAAGGCTTAATTTAAATGCCCACTACTAACTCAGCTGAAGGGATGTGTAGCCTTCCTCTCAAGAGCTCTTCATGTCTCTTCCCAGCCTGTATTAGTTTTCAAATGTATCTGTATTTCCCCTCTCTTTTTTGTGCCCTGCAGTTGTGGGTTTCCCTCCTTCACCCAAAGTCTAAACAAGTCAGGAAGGCTTGTCTTACCCCCAAATCCTTCCTGCTAGAGGCATTTAAGTTAACTAACAGATCAAATGAAAGGTGATAATTCCTCTCAGGCTGCACAGTCAAATTGCAAACCCTTATGCGTCAGAATGATGTCAGAAGTTTGCATTGCTCTGAAACAGATCTAGTTGCTGTGAGAAAGATCTTACTCCAAGCATTGCTTAATACAGAGATTCAGCCCCTGGTCACAGAAGGTCCTACAGCTATATGGACCAAGGCAGGAGTCTGAAGGAAGCACCACCAGGTACATGCTTGTGCACCCTTCCCCTGGCTGTGTAAGGATTGCTATCACTGACAACAGAGCAGAAAGAAGTAGAAATCGTGAGTTTCAGTAATGTGGCAAAACTCATAGCCTCAGTTTTGCTTGGATTTTTTTGTTAAAACATGACGTGCCCCAGCAAAACCCTTCCACCCATCTGCTTCTGCCCCATAGGTGAATGTAGCAGAGTCTTGTTCTGTGTATGTGCTGATCTGTTTTACATATGAGATCTGAAAAGTTCAGATTGAGAGGCACGGGCTCTGTTTTTGTTAGACAAGAAACACCCCAGGTGCTTGACTAATTAAAATAATAGTGATAGAGACAAACAGAGAAACAAACAATCTACTTAGGACTAAGTTTAAATCTATTTAGCATAATAAATATATCTAAAAATATAATGGAAAATGATTCTGCAATTTCTCATGAACATAAGGAAAACTGCTTCTAGGTGTTTATTTTTAAAATACAGGAGGCGGAGTTATGTCTGGCATAGGTTTTCCATAGACTATTTCCCTTCATGCAATTTACTACCTGAGGAAGAACTCCAGAATTATTTGCTAGGGCCCTTTTGCTTTCCCTCACAGTTCAATGCCATTTCTGCCTTTACAGTGCAGATTTTGTTTTTTTTTTGGAGTACATGTTTCTGTCTTACACAAGATGTCAGTGTGTCTCTCTTTTTGCCTTACAGGGTTTCAGATTTGAGTGTACTTAGAAAACTGCAACTGCATTGAATATTACCAGGTATGCTGTCAGGACTGGTGATGGAGCATGTGCAGACACAGGCCTGACAGAATAAAAAGCTGTTATGTCTTGCCCACAAATGTGTCAGCTGATTGCTTTCTAATACCTGGCTTTGTTGTTGTATTAACTCATGCTTGCAATGTATCCTGATTTGGAATGGAAAAAGGAAAGAGGAGGTGACAGATGTGACGTATTTCTAACTGGTTCCTTTTCTTTGCAAGTATAGTCATCAGAGGACAACACCACATTTGCAGCCACATTACATACCACACTTCCAGCGTTGCTTCTCAACCCAAATCTGCAATCCTTGACAGGACTGTATTTTTCCAGGCAAAGGAAGTTGTTGGACTTAAGACCTTCCAGGGCAGGGCAGTGGTGGATCTGCAAAAGATTCTTTGCTTAAGGGGTAGGGTATAACCTGCAGCTAAGGAGAAGTAGTAATGAACTTTTATACCATGGGAAACTACAATCTTGGGAGCATGAAAGCACTCAGTACCTCTGCCTGCCAGTTGGAGGACAGGATGCCAGGTTTGGAAAGGGACCACACAATCCCCTGCTGTGTAGTCATTTTCCTTGGTGTCACCCTAATGGAGTTGCTTCTTACATCTTCTAACGTTTCACATATACTCATCACAAATAGTCATGTTTCCCAATAAAATATGAAAAATATGCTCAGCAGTGGTGTCAAGAAGCAGGAAGAGCAGGGCTACTCCATGAGTGTGAAACAAACCAGGAGCAAAGTGACCATAGAATCATAGAACGGCTCAGGCTGCAAAGGACCTTAAAGATCACCTAGTTCCAACCCCCTGCCATAGACAAAGACACTACCCACTAGATAGGTTGCTCAACTATTCTTGAAGACCTCCATGGATGAGGCGTCCATAACCTCTCTGGGCAACCTGTTGCAGTACCTCACCACATTCTGAGCTAAGAATTTCACAGAATCAAAGAATTTCTAGGTTGGAAGAGACCTCAAGATCATCGAGTCCAACCTCTGACCTAACGCTAACAGTCCCCACTAAACCATATCCCTAAGCTCTACATCTAAACGTCTTTTGAAGACTTCCAGGGATGGTGACTCCACCACTTCCCTGGGCAGCCTGTTCCAATGCCTAACAACCCTTTCGGTAAAGAAGTTCTTCCTAACATCTAACCTAAAACTCCCCTGGCTCAACTTAAGCCCATTCCCCCTCGTCCTGTCACCAGGCACGTGGGAGAACAGACCAACCCCCACCTCACTACAGCCTCCATTGAGGTACCTATAGAGAGTGATAAGGTCACCCTGAGCCTCCTTTTCTCCAGGCTGAACAAGCCCAGCTCCCTCAGCCGCTCCTCGTAGGACTTGTTCTCCAGGCCCCTCACCAGCTTCGTCGCCCTTCTCTGCACCCGCTCAAGCACCTCGATGTCCTTCTTGTAGCGAGGGACCCAAAACTGAACACAGTACTCGAGGTGCGGCCTCACCAGAGCCGAGTGCAGGGGGACGATCACTTCCCCCTGGCCTGCTGGCCACACTGCTTCTTATACAAGCCAGGATGCTGTTGGCCACCTTGGCCATCTGAGCACACTGCTGGCTCATATTCAGCCGACTATCAACCATCACTCCCAGGTCCTTCTCTGCCTGGCAGCTCTCCAACCATTCCTCTCCCAGCCTGTAGCTCTGCTTGGGGTTATTGCGCCCCAGGTGCAGGACCTGGCACTTGGCCTTGTTGACCTTCATGCAGTTGACCTCAGCCCATCGGTGCAGCCTATCCAGATCCTCCTGCAGAGCTTTCCTACCCTCAAGCAGATCGACACACGCGCATAATTTGGTGTCATCTGCAAACTTACTGAGGGTGCACTCAATGCCCTCGTCCAGATCATCGATGAAGATATTAAAGAGGACATTAAAGAGGACCAGCCCCAGCACCGAGCCCTGGGGGACGCCACTAGTGGCTGGCCTCCAACTGGACTTGACTCCATTCACCACGACTCTTTGGGCCCGGCTATCCAGCCAGTTTCTAACCCAACGAAGCATGCGCCAGTCCAAGCTAAGAGCAGCCATTTTCTTGAGGAGAATGCTGTGGGAGACAGTGTCAAAAGCCTTGCTGAAGTCAAGGTAGACCACATCCACAGCCTTTCCCTCGTCCACCCAGCGCGTCACTTTGTCATAGAAGGAGATCAGGTTCGTCAAGCAGGACCTGCCTTTCATAAACCCATGCTGACTGGGCCTGATCGCCAGCTTGCCCTGCAAGTGCTGCGTGATGACTCTCAGGAGGATCTGCTCCATGAGCTTCCCTGGCACTGAGGGCAAACTTACAGGCCTGTAGTTTCCCAGGTCTGCCCTCCGGCCCTTCTTGTAGATGGGCGTCACATTTGCTAACCGCCAGTCAACTGGGACCTCCCCCGATCGCCAGGACTGCTGGTAAATGATGGACAGTGGCTTGGCCAGCTCCTCTGCCAGTTCTCTCAGTACCCTTGGGTGGATCCCATCCGGACCCATCGACTTGTGCACATCCAAGTGCCGTAGCAGGTCACCAACCAGTTCTTCATGGATAGTGAGTGCCACATCCTGCTCCCCATCCCTTTCCACCAGCTCAGGGTACTGGGTATCCAGAGAACAACCGATATTGCCGCTAAAGTCTGAGGCAAAGAAGGCATTGAGCACCTCCGCCTTTTCCTCATCTCTTGTAACTAAGTTTCCCCCCGCATCCAGTAAAGGATGGAGATTCTCCTTAGTCCTCCTTTTTGTGTTGATGTATTTATAGAAACGTTTTTTATTATCTTTAATGGCAGTAGCCAGATTGAGCTCCAGATGAGCTTTGGCCTTCCTAATTTTGTCCCTGCACAGCCTCGCTACATCCTTAAAGTCCTCCCTAGTGGCCTGCCCACTTTTCCAAAGATTATAAACCCTCTTTTTTCTCCTAAGATCAAGCCACAATTCTCTGTTGAGTCAGGCTGGTCTTCTTCCCCGCCAGCTCGTCTTTGGGCACGTGGGAACAGACCGTTCCTGAGCCATTAAGATTTCCCTCTTGAAGAGCGCCCAGCCTTCCTGGACTCCTCTGCCCTTCAGAACCGCCTCCCAAGGGACTCCACCAACTAGTGTCCTGAGCAGCTCAAAGTCAGCCCTCCGAAAGTCCAACATAGCGGTTTTACTGGTCCCCTTCCTGGCCTCGCCAAGAATAGTGAACTCCACTATTTCGTGGTCACTCTGCCCAAGACAGCTCCCGACAATCACATCCTCCACCAGTCCTTCTCTGTTTGTGAAGAGATTTCCTTCTAACCTCCCCTGGACCTGCTCTAACAGCCCCAAATCCTTCTTGTGCTGTGGGGCCCAGATCACAGCACAGGCAGAGCCCTCAGTGAGCACAGCTGTCACCAGGGCACAGCTCTGAAAAGCTTGAAAGAAGTAGGGTGCTGGTAATGTGGTGCATCAACACCCTAAGGCAAGATGAGTTCATGAATCAGGACCAAGGCCCACCCAAGGACTTTGGTCAAGTGTGATAGGAGATGAGCTTAGGCACAGGACTAGGATATGAGGCTACAACGTGGGTCTGAGGTCCATTCAAGAGACAAAGCTGGAGACAGGCCTGGAAACAGCTGCACCTATAGCATAGGTCAGACACCTAAAACATAGCTCAGCCCTGAACTTAAATGGTACTCCTTGAACTGTGGACAGAGGACTTCCATGTCAGGCTGGTCAGGGCAGTTAAGTCCTATTGGTGCACTTAGGGGGCCTGACAGGCAATGATCTGTTGGACCTGTCTGCATCCATCTATGTTGGTCACTGCATGTAACACAGGAAGAGACAATTGTGCTCTGCGAGGCTTACAATGGACAGGGAAAAAAATCTGTTTGAAGAAGGTCAGAGGTTCTCATGGTGATTTGCACTGCTCATGGAGGAATTCAGACAAGACCACTGAATAGGAGCAGCCTACCAGTGTGAGTCAAACAAAGGTTAAACTTCTATAACCAAAATTGGCTAAAAGTTTTTGTGAACTCTCACAGCTTATAGTGACACATGCCTTTTGTGAGGCCCTTCTTAAGGGGCAAAACCATGTGCCAAATTGATGCAAATGGTTTAATGTTTTTTTAGCTCTAGTAATCTTTCCTGGTGTGCTACACAGCTACCAACTACCATTTCTAATAGTTCTATTAAATACAATGGCAGTTTCAGATCTAAAAGTCAAGCCAAGCCCAAGGAAGGCTGTTTGTATTCCTTACAGTGAATCTGACCTCATACGTGAGTGAAGTTTTGGCAGTCAGGTTCTTCTATCTTGAGACAAACCACAGATATACTAATGTCACATTTCTTACTCAAAAATTCTTCCTTGTCTAAATTACTGTCTCAGTCCTTTATACAAATTAAAGAAGAAATTACAAACATGCACCAGTGAAGTATTTATTGTAGGGATAAACAGTCTAGCTTCATTGGTTAATGCTGTATGGTCTGTTTGCACTGTTTTTTTTACACGTCCCTGAAAGTACATGATGAGAACTTCTAGCGCCAATTTTATTTTGACTTGCTGTTTTATAAAGCCAAAAAGTGAACACTCTGTCTCCCGGAGCTATAGCATAAATTATAGTAATTTCATTTACAGTTCTATGATTTTTTGTAGGCCTAGCACATACTTTAAGACTGTGTCATTTGGCTCTGTTTGCTGGAAGAGAGTAGAATTCTCTTTTTGCATCAACTGCTTACATGTATTTAAAGTCTGCAGTGTGGCAACAATGACTGTTCTCTGCTCGCAGGAACACGGTTCAGAAGCTCTCTCTAAATGTCTTTTCAGATTCTGGTAAGCATATTTAAAGGGGAGAAAGGTTGCTTGATCTTTCTTCAGTTAAGGTGTCATCGTTGATGTCAGTGTTGGGTCAGGACAACTTTCTAGCACTGCTCACATTTCCCAGTAATGTTTCATGTTCACATTATCATTAAAATGCCTACAGATTTTAGCAAATACTTGTTCCAGATGTATAATTAACTGCTTAGTTACTGTGGTGCTTACATGGAAGGACATACGTAGTCAATTCCTTTTTTTAGTTCTTTCAGCTCTTTGCTTTTTCCCACTGTTCCCTATTGCTGAAACAAATTACAAATAACTTACCTCTCAAGTCTTTGAAGAGTAAACATTTGCATTAGGCCAAAATTTCCATGTAGCCCAGTATCTTGGCTTGGACAGTGACCAGGAAATACTGGTTTCTCAGGGAGGATATATTAGATGAAAGCTTTATATTGAAATACATTGTGATACTTTCCCAGATTACACTGTGAGCCCCAGTGATCTGTGTTTAGGGACTCTCTTTCCCAGTTGTGCAGTTTTGCATTTAAACAGCCTTTGGCAGACTTTTTTCTTCCATGATTTTACTTCTGATTTTTATAAACTTCCCATAACATTATGAAGAAAACAGCTGCAAAGCACGATGATGTAATCTGCACCTCACCAAGTTAATTATCTTAGTTCTTGTACGGAAGAGACAGCTACTTGCCTTCTGTAGTCCACATGATCTGATATCTCACCATCAGATTCCTTTTCTCTTGCCCCAGCCATTTTTTCTTCAAGGTGAGCAGTTCTGGTCCCCAGACTCTTCTGTTTTCTGCCTGACCTAGTTCTGATGTATCCTCTCCAATTGGGAAGACCAGAAAAGGACAAGGTATTAAGGTGTAGGTGCACTGAGGTTAACATAATGCTGTATACTTCTTTCCCAATAATTCCTAGCACATTATTTAGGTTGCTTTTTCTCCTGATGGTTCCTGTGCTCTGCAATTCCTTACCTGAAGTGACAGATGGGAATGCCTGAGTAGACAGGCAAGTAAGAACTGCTATGGTAGACACAAACTGACATTAGCCCAGTAGACAGCTGGTGATCTGAGGACACCAGAAGTACCTAAATGCAGCTCTTGTCATCAGGTTGCCGATGCCAGTAAACAGACTTTGACTTGCCAGTACTACCAAATGCTGGTGCTGAAGGGAATCAGAGAAATGGACCCAGAGACAACAGGTTGTAAAGCACAGTGTAGTCAAGCTGGAAGTGGTCTGATCTGCCATGCAGATGAACATGACATCAAGCCTGAGGTGAGGGGATGATGCCCTGGCAGTTGTGGACTATGACCTACTGAAGATGCGTGCCATGTTTGGTGTTTCTCGTACTGCTGTTGTACCACTTGTCACACATCTTCAGTTTCCACCAAAGTCTAAACACTCATGAAGATCAAGACTGCTAAGGATGGCACATGCCTTTGGTAGGGCTTTTCTTCTTCCAGTTCTGGTATTAGGCACAGCTATATAGAATGTTCACAGGGACCCAGAAGTACAACATCACCATTTTGTTCTCCTGCACTTGAAGCTGGAGATGTAGGGATATCAATTTGCCACTGTTTCATAGTCTGATTAGTAGCTAAGATAGACCATTCTCCTCCTATTCCAACCTCAATGTCCTGTTGGGAAGAGGGCTGTAAACAATCATAACTGTAGTTATGATGTAGTTATGACAGGTTGTCATGGCATACTTTATCTTTTTTATTAAATTTGTCTTTTATCTCTTTAAAAAAATAGTGGTTGTTATATTGACTCATGTTTGCACTGGAACAAAACAGTAGTACTGTAGTGTCTCACAGAATCCAGACCTCTGCAAATTAGCTTTTTTTTTTTTTTTTTTTTTTTTCATAGAATATAATGAGGTGTTGCATGTGGGACTTAGTTTTACTTCACTTTTATTTGGTGCCTTGGGAAGTGAGGACATCAAGCATGACAGAACAGTGGTGGTTTTACCTTGCTGGGCAGCTAACTCCACCATAGCCAGTCTCTCACTTCCCTTCCTTAAAAGAAAAGGGCCAAATACAGTAGAAAAGTGCTCAAGGGATAAGGACAGGGAAATCATTCACCAATTGCCATCACAGGCAAGACAGACTCAATAAGGGAGATTAATATAATTTACTGCCTATCACTAACAGATTAGAGCAGTGAGAAACTACAAGCAAACTACAAACACCTTCCCCCAATCCACCCTCTTCTACCTTCTCCCCCTCGAGAGGCATGGGGCTATGGGCAATTGGGCCTGCAGTCAGTCCCCAGCACTTCGTCTCCACCACTCCTCCATGCTCACTCTCTGCCCCAGCTATGTCAGGACCCTCCCATGGGATTCCATCCTTCCCAAACTGATCCTACATGGACTTCCCACAGGCAGCAGCTCTTCAAGAACTGCTCCAACATGGGTCCCCCATGAGTGGCAGCTCCCCCTAGGTTCCCTGCTGCATGGGATGTCCACAGGCTGCAGCTCCGGCCCGGGCCTGCTCCTGCGAGGGCTCTCCATGGGCCGCAGCCTCATCCAGGCCACATCCACCTGCTCCACCAGGGGCTCCTCCATGGGTTGCAGTGTGGAGAACTGCTCCATGTGGGACCCTGCTCCATCAGAGGACAGCCTGCTCCATCATGGTCTTCTCCACAGGCCACAGGGAAACTTCAGCTCTGGCACTTGGAGCACCTTCTACCCTCCTTCTTCACTGACCTTGGTATCTGCAGGGCTGTTTCTCACTCCTCACTCTCCCAGGTGCTGTTGCGCAGCACATTATTTTCCCTTTCTTAAATACACTTTCAGAGAGGCACAACCAATGTTGCTTCTTGCCTCAGCTCTAGCCTGTAGCAGGTCCCTTTTGGAGCTGTTTGGAACTGGCTTGATCTGACATGAGGCAACTTCTGAACTCTTCTCACAGAGGCCACACCTGCAGGCCCCTGCTACCTAAACCTTGTCAAGTAAACCCAATACACTGGTACATCTCTTTTAATCTGCCAGATTTATTCTCTATTTCAAAAATCCAATCCCGTGTTAGTGATTTCAAGGCACAAATGACAAATAACAAGGCTGTTCTAGACTGGGGTCTTTGTGCTTTACTGTTTGAACCTTTGAAAAACAGATCCTGATATGCAGAAGTAATTCACTTAGACAAAGAACCTGAGTGCACATTTATAATTAGCACATAGTTGACATCTCAGGCCATAGAAGGAGCCATTGTGTCTGGAAGATTGTATTTTATCTGTAGTAAAACATATTAAAAAAAAAAAAAAACAAAAAAAAAAAAACGCATTTCTCACAAGAGATTGTTAAGACTACTGTCCTGGTTTCAGTTAGAACAGAGTTAATTTTCTTCCTAGTAGCTGGTAGAATGCTATGTTTTGGCTTAGGATGAGAAGAGTGCTGATAACACCCCGATGCTTTAATTGTTGCAGAGCAGTGCTTATACTGAGCCAAGGACATCTCAGCCTTTTGCTCTGTCCTGCCAATGGGCAGGCTGGGGGTGCAGTAAGAGCTGGGAGGGGACAGACCCAGGACAGGTGACCCAAACTAGCCAAAGGGGTATTCCATACCATCTGATGTCATGCTAAACAATATATAGGGGTGGCTAGCCGGGGGGAGGGGGCCGGACTGCTCGGGGTTAGGCTGGGCATCGGTCAGCAGGTGGTGAGCAATTGCATTGTGCATCACTTGTTTGTACACATTATTATTAGTAGTACTATTATCATTATTGTACTATTATTATTATTGTTGTTATTATTATTATTTTCCTGTCTTATTAATCTGTCTTTATCTCAACTCACAGGCTTCACTTTCCATTTCTCTCCCCTGTCCCAGAGAGGGAGGGGGGAGGGTGAGCGAACGGCTGTGTGGTGTTTAGCTGCTGGCAGGGTTAAACCACAACAACTATGTAAACCTTATTCATATGAATCAGATCAGTTACCACAATACATCTAGTGGGAGAGCTCTGATGAACCCCACAGGCAAATCTGGGCTTGAGATTCTGTTTTATTTATTTATTCTTTTTCACAGAATCACAGAATTTCTAGGTTGGAAGAGACCTCAAGATCATTGAGTCCAACCTCTGACCTAACACTAACAAGTCCTCCACTAAACCATATCACTAAGCTTTACATCTAAATGTCTTTTAAAGACCTCCAGGGATAGTGACTCAACCACTTTCCTGGGCAGCTTGTTCCAATGCCTAACAACCCTTTCGGTAAAGTTCTTCCTAACATCCAACCTAAAACTCCCCTGGTGCAACTTTAGCCCATTCCCCCTCGTCCTATCATCAGGCACGTGGGAGAACAGACCAACCCCTACCTCACTACAGCCTCCTTTAAGGTACCTCTAGAGAGTGATAAGGTCACCCCTGAGCCTCCTCTTCTCCAGGCTGAACAAGCCCAGCTCCCTCAGCCACTCCTCATAAGACTTGTTCTCCAGACCCCTCACCAGCTTCGTCGCCCTTCTCTGGACTCGCTCGAGCACCTCCATATCCTTCTTGTAGCGAGGGACCCAAAACTGAACACAGTACTTGAGATGCTGCCTCACCAGAGCCGAGTACAGGGGGACAATCACTTCCCCCTGGCCTGCTGGCCACACTGCTTCTTATACAAGCCAGGATGCTGTTGGCCACCTTGGCCATCTGAGCACACTGCTGGCTCATATTCAGCCGACTATCAACCATCACTCCCAGGTCCTTCTCTGCCTGGCAGCTCTCCAACCACTCATCTCCCAGCCTGTAGCTCTGCTTGGGGTTATTGCGCCCCAGGTGCAGGACCTGGCACTTGGCCTTGTTGACCTTCATGCAGTTGACCTCAGCCCATCGGTGCAGCCTATCCAGATCCTCCTGCAGAGCCTTCCTGCCCTCGAGCAGATCAACACACACACCTACCTTGGTGTCATCTGCAAACTTACTGAGGGTGCACTCAATGCCCTCATCCAGATCATCGATAAAGATATTAAAGAGGACTGGCCCCAGTACTGAGCCCTGGGGGACGCCACTAGTGACTGGCCTCCAACTGGATTTGACTCCATTTACCACAACTCTTTGGGCCCGGCTATCCAGCCAGTTTTTAACCCAACGAAGTGTAAGCCAGTCCAAGCCATGAGCAGCCAGTTTCCTGAGGAGAATGTTGTGGGAAACAGTGTCAAAAGCCTTGCTGAAGTCAAGGTAGACCACATCCACAGCCTTTCCCTCGTCCACCCAGCGCGTCACTTTGCCATAGAAGATCAGGTTCGTCAAGCAGGACCTGCCTTTCATAAACCCATGCTGACTGGGCCTGATCCATAAATTTTGATGGAAAACAAAATCCTTGTATAAGACAACTTCCAAATTGTGGGAGTCAGGCTTTGTCATTGGTTGTCTCTATATCCTAACCATAAACATTCCAATTGCTTTACTTTACTTTACTTTACTGACACAGCAGAGACCACACTCAGCAGGACAATAGGAGGATGGCCTCTCTCATCAAGCAGGAAGAAATCTTTAGCTCACATCTGTCTTTCTGGTAAGATGAAGACAGTAGTAACCTGGAGAGTAAAGGTGGATTTATTAAGAGAAAAAACCTATTACTAGGTCTGCCCAAACATAAATTTCTGGATGAACACTATGTTACCTTATATAACCTATGTGCAAATGAAATAATTTACACAAAATATTAATCACAAAGAAACAGTAATTCATATTGATCTATCTCTTGCACCTCTTTTTTCATCAGCGCAAGATCACATTTCTTGTCCTTTATCCCAAGGCATTTCTAAACAGTTTTCTGTGTCTCCAGTCTGTCTGCTTGTAGGAAGCCTGGCTAGTTGTCTGGCTTTTGTCTCCCACCCAAAGGGTCTGGTACAGCTCCTTTTGCCACTTTCTCTGGCTGCAGCATCCCTCTGGCAGCCTCAGAACTCCACAAGGGATGGGAGATGGATTCCAGGCAGGACCTAGCTGCAGAGCTTCTCATACAGAATCACAGAATCACAGAATTTCTAGGTTGGACGAGACCTCAAGATCATCGAGTCCAACCTCTGACCTAACACTAACAGTCCTCACTAAACCATATCCATAAGCTCTACATCTAAACCTAAGAGGAAAGCAGCTGACTCTTTTAAAATGTTGAAATTTTCAAGTCTGTTGCTGTCTTCTAAACTGCTTGATGTTTTGTTTAAAATTGAGGCGCTTGTAATATTTCTGTAAAGATACATCATGTGTGTGGCCATCCATATTTAACAACTTTTATACTTTACTGATACAATAAATAAAGCTATATTTTTGATGATGAAACTTGTTGATTTATATACTTAAAAACATGTTTTCTGAAGGAACTCACATGATGATGGTTTTTACTTGGCCTCCAGGGCCTACACATGCAAAAATAGTTGTTTTTTATAAACTAAAAAAGACAAAAAGATCATGCACATAATCATAGAATCATGGAATGGCTCTGGTCGGAAGGGACCTTAAAGAGGTCTAACCCTCTTGCCAATAGAGACAAGGATGCTAGGTTGGCCAAGGCCCCATCCAACCTGGCCTTGAACGCCTTTAGGTATGGGGCATCCACTTCTCTTGGCAATCTGTTCCAGTGTCTCACTACCCTTACACTGAATTTCCTCCTAAAGTCTAATCTAAATTTAGCCTCTTTTAAAGACCATTCCCCCTTGTCCTATAGTTATCTACCCTAGTAAAGAGTCCTTCTCTATCAAGGGAGAGGAGAAAACACAACTCACCAGAGCCTGCTGTTGAGAGCATAGAAAACTTGTTTGTTAGTTTTGACCACTAAAAATGCTCTAAAATAAAAGGTATTTTGCTGAGAGATAACAAAGTTCTTACAATTTTTACATTATTAGCTCCCAAGTAAAATGTATCCTAAAGCACTTAAAGCTTTTAAATATCTTAATGCCTTTGGGATAAATCAGTCTTTTTTAAATTGGAAAAGGCATCAGAAGATATGTAGTGTCTGGTGCTTGTGATCCATTGCAATAAAATGTTATATAAACAAAGTGGATGTTCTGGTAAAAAGCTTTAAAAACTAAATATATGTTTTCAAAATGTTTTAATATTTACTTTTAATTAATATTTTACCTAAACATACAGCCTTGTATTGATTAAAGAGGCTAAATTCTTAACACTGATAAAAATGTAAAAGAAATGCTTTTCTAAAAGTACCAGAAATATTTTTGTTAAAACATAGTCTTGGTCTAGTGTTAGTCAATGAATTTATATGGTCTCTGCAAGAAAGTAGTGTGTCACAGCTGGTAATATTTACAGGTCTGAACACCTGCAGACCGACAAATACTTCAAAAAGCATTACTAAGTTACATAAGCTTCATAAACTGAGTCTGCTCAAACAACACATCAAAGTCATAGGCGGCTTATCTCAGAAAAATGCCATTTGTAAAGCTGTCAGTGGAGATCTAAGGACAAAACTGCACCATGGGGAGATGCAGACACAGGGAAAGCCAGGGCACCTGCATTGTTGGCACCTGGTGGAAAGAAGGAGTGGTGGGATAATGGAGCCCATGAGCAGCCCTGAACATTTTTTAGGTGATATTTGATGTTTTCATATAATCATAGAATCATTAAGACTGTAAAAGATCATCTGTTTTTATGACATATGCTAGCACTTAGAGCGTTTGCCAGTAAAGCACAGGAAATAATCATAACAAATGCTATGTAACTAGATGTGAGCTAGGTAATTACATGTGTTTATGCCTGGGGTATGCATTTATATTGTAGGTAAATATTGTCTGCTGATCTTTATTTTGCCTCTTCCTTTTCTTCTTTCGGTATGTCAAGTGACTTGACATACTGAAAGACTTGCAGACTGTCTCATTGAATGTTAAAAAAACTGAATTATTCAGGTCTCCAGGTGAGCTATATGTAACAATCAAAATTTTTTCATTATCCATTATCCATTTTGGGTACTTCAGGGGGAAGTTGGAAGCAGCACATTTCCCCCAATGACATAAATGTCATTATTTGGGCCAAATCATAAAGGATATCTGCAGGACAGGTAGAGCAAACCTGAAAATGCATCACAGTGCTTGGCTTGTGTCATAAAACAGCGAAAACAAAAATAAAACAAAAATGTGTGTCAAAATGTTTCATTTGGGCATTAAAAAAAAGAACAAAACCTTTTTGGTCTTTCATTTCATAATGGCTTTTCCAGCACTAACTGTAAGGTAAGAAGTTTAAACATACAAGTAAGTTTGTTTCATCCTGAGCTTTTTATATATATAAATTATTCCATGTTGCTTAAATAAAACGTATCTGGGTTGACCTGAAACTGATTTTTTGAGATGGGGAATGATTTCAGTTGGCAGAGAGAAAAAGTCTTCTAATCAAGTATCTCTATGAAATATACAGCTAAAAAAAAAAAAAAAAAAAAAAAAAAAAAAGAGAGAGAGAGAAAAATAAATAACTAATGACTTCTCTATTATGTGAATAGAATGGTGGACATGTATGGATGAAGCTGATAGGGGATACAATGACCAGAATCTGTTCATTTTCAGCATATATCTTGCTCCCCTGTGTACATGTCTCTTAGCATCATTTATCATCCAGACTAGTAGACCCAAAGGATTTGTTTGATTCAATGAGCCTCTTCTACCCTGGCTGCACAGGTTAGGAACATTCAGATTTTTCTCAGATTAAGAAAACAGGGACATTTGGGGTATTAACTGCTAGCAAGTAATATGTCTGCTTTCTCTTTGCATTAAGCATGTCAGAGGTCTGTACAGCCTGGAGGTGAAAGAAGAGGCTCTTTCAAAATACCATGGCTGTTGATAGGTGCTGTCAGTGGACTGCTTTCTAAATCTCACTTTCCTCGAAGACCACTTCCTCAGTTGTCTCTCCAGTGGTGACTTCTCCTTCACTGCTGTCTGACACACTTGCCCGCAGATGAGATGGAAGCCTACAGCCTGGCTCTGAGCATTTATCTGTCCTCTGGTTTGCCAGAACCTGCTGGAGTTGCATGCCCCAGGGCTCACTCTCCTCCAGGCACAAGTGTTTGCTGTTGGGGTGCTTTTTTTTCTGTTTCTGTGAACATTTCCTGAGGTATTTTATGTTTTCTCCAAGAAAGCAGAGTTTACAACCAAAGGGCTCTGCTAGCAGGAAGCGGGACCACTGTTTCTGGAGTTCTGCTTTCACCTGGGGGAAGAAGAAAAAATGTACGTCCATGGTGATGACTTGTAACCACCCTGCAGTCTGCTAATCCAAACACTAATCATAAAATGAGAGGGATTGTGGAAGTGTTTTTGCCCCTTTGGGTGTCACCTCACAGCTTTTGAGGTCCTTGTATGGCAGAAATGGACTTGTTTGCTGTCCATCTTCAGAGTACAGCCTGGAGACTTCTTCACTCTAATTTAGGAAAGGTTTTTGTAGCCTCTGAATCTCTCTCTGTAATTTTATATACTGTGATCCTGATGTGTGTGTAAAGGAAGAACTCAATTGACTTTCATGTTTACCTGATGAGCTGAGGAGGAGACAAGTCCAAGGGCTGTGGAAATGAGGACCATGCCGCTTTTCCGGAGTGTTATGCTTGAATATTTGCTTTGTTTTGCTTTTTATTTGGCAGCTTGCCTTAAATTCTCAGTATGGAATGTCTTGCACTGAATGTCCCCTTGCTTTACCAGCAGGACCTTCGGCCTGAGGGCTCAGCTGACTGAGGAGTTAAAAGCCCCAAAGAACAACTTTTAACTGATGTTGAGAGATGCTAGTAGGTCTGTGCCCTCCATAAATGTTAGACAAGTGCTCTTGTGCTGCAGACAAGTGTCGGCTCTCTGTTTTACTTAGCAGTTCAGAAATTGCTCCAGGTTTCCTTGTTAAATATTAGGAGCATACACCCTACTTTTTCTACATAGCTCATCTCCTCTGTTGCCTTTAAGAAGGTGTCCAATGTTGTGTTCAAATGTCAGTGTAATGTGTACCACATCAGCTGGCTGTGCCAGGCTGTTAAATGCTACGGATTTTGGATAAGTGTCAGTTTAGCACAAGTAGTGGATATCTGTACCCATGTGGACTATAAGGGAAGTGTAAACAATGGGCTTCAAATTGGAAAACATTTAAAATTGTGAGATGAATTCCACAGCCTACATAAGCCTCATATCCTGAAGTGGCCCGTAGCAAGTCAGTGTGATAATGGTAAAAGCTGCATACAACTGTGACAGCAATCAAGGATGATACATCACTGGTACAGCGCTCTGATAATTACCCCCCCCCCTTCCCCCCCCCCCTTTTTTTTTTCTCATTGGCAGTAATGAGGTAGCAGAGAGAAGTCCAAGAGTGATCAAAAGGGACTTTTTGGCTCTGGGGCAATTGCTTGAAGGATCAGGTGCACAGGTAGTGTTTTCCTCCATCCTTCCAGTAGTGGGAATCAATACTGAAAGGAACAGCCAGACCCAGCAGATCAATACATGGCTTTGAGGCTGGTGCCACCAGTATAATTTTGGGTTTCTTGACAATGGTAAGGTCTACATGACACAAGGCATACTGGCTTCCAGTGGGGAGCACCTTTCTCAGAGAGGGAAAAGGATTTTTGCCCAGGAGTTAGCAGAGCTGATCAATAGGGCTATAAACTAGATTTGAAGGGGAAAAGGGACAAAACTAGGTCCACCACTTATAAGACTGAACGCCAACATTTGACAGACTGCAAGCTAGCAAGACCCTTCAGTCTGCCCCATGAGGGGCTGGGTTCAATGAAGCACGTCTGAAATGTTTCTATACAAAAGCACACAGCATGAGAAACAAGCAAGAGGATCTAGAAACCTTGGTCCAGTCCCAGAGCTACATCATCATTGGCATAAGTGAAATCTGGTGGGAAGAGTCCTGTGACTGATGTGTTACAGTGGACAGTTACAGTGTCTTCAGAAGGGACAGGCAGGGCAGGTGAGGCAGGGGTGTGGCACTCTATGTAATGGAATCACTGGATTCTATGGAGCTTGCACTTGGCAACAATGCAATTGAGAGCTTCTGGGTAAGCTTCTGGGATCAAGGGACAAGCAAATAAAGGAGATGTCACTGTGGGAGTCTACCTAGCCAGGATGATGACACTGATTAATTATTCTTTAAGGAACTGAGAGATACTTCTAGATCAGCTACCCTTGTCCTTATGGGGTATTTCAACCTGCCAGATGTCAACTGGAAATATCACATACCTGAGACAAACAAGTCCAGGACATTCCTGAAGCACCTTGATGATAACTTCTTGGTACAGGTACTAAGATAGCCAACTAGGAAAGGTGCCCTCCTTGACCTGTGCCTTGTAAACAGGGAGGGTCTTTGTGGTGAAGTTGCCAGCTTGGTCATAGCAACCATGATGTAGTCAAATTCAAAATCTTTGGTGATAGGAGGAAAACTGACACCAAAACTTCAAGCCTGTACTAGCGGAGAGCAGACTTCAGACTGCTCAGGGAAATAGCTAGTGAGCTCTCCTGGGAAACTGATTTTAAAGGCATTGGGGTCCAACAGTGATGGTCAGTTTTTAACTACCTCCTCCTAAGAGTGCAGGAACAAGAAATTCCAAAATGTCAGAAGTTGAGCAGGAGACGCAGAAGGCCAGCCTGGCTGAGCAGGGATCTTCTTCAAGAGCTTTGGTGGAAAAAGAAAGAGTATGGCTACTGGAAGCAATATAGGGAGATAAGGGAGGACTACAAGAATGACGCTCACCTTTGTAGGTAGGGAATTTGTGTGGCAAAGGTTCAATTAGAGTTGAAGCTGGCCAGTACTGTGGAGCACAACAAAAAGGGCTTTTTAAAGTATGTTAACAGCAAAAGGACAAGAGATAATATTGGTCCATTACTTGATACCACCTCTCACAGTATCCTTGTAGACAAAATGACCAGAATACAGTTAGATAAAAGCATAATAAGATGGGTGAACAATTGGCTGATGGGTCAGACCCAGAGGGTTCTTCTAAATGGGGTTGCCTCAGGCTGGTTACCTGTCACTAGTGGGGTTCCCCAGGGCTCTGTTTTAGGACCAGTCCTCTTCAATGTTTTCATAAACAATTTGGAAGTAGGACTTGAAGGTTTTTTGAGCAAGTTTGCAGATAGTACCAATGTAGGAGGAGCTGTTGACTCTGTCAAGGTTGGTGAGGCTTTGCAGAGAGATCTAGACAAATAAGAGAGTTGAGCAATCACCAACAATATGAAGTTTAACAAGAGCAAGTCTTAGATTCTGCACCTGGGGAGGGACAACCCTAGCTATATATACAGGTTGGGGAAGGAGGGGAGCAAGATGCTGGAGAGCAGCCCCACAAAAAGGAATCTGGGGGTTTCAGTTGACAGCAAGCTGAACATGAGCCAGCAGTGTGCCTTGGAGGGCAGGAGGGCCAACCGTATCCTCGGGTGCATCAAGCACAGCATTGCTAGCTGGTCAAGGGAAGGGATTGTCCCACTATACTCTGCACTGGTGCAGCCTCACCTCAAGCACTGTGTGCAGTTTTGGGTGCCACAGTATAAGAAAGATATAAAACTGTTAGAGAGTGTCCAAATGAGGGCTACAAAGATAGTGAAGGGGAAGTGATAGAGGAGGGGAAGATGTATCAGGAGCAGCTGAAGTCACTTGGTTTGTTCAGCCTGGAGAAGAGAAAACTGTGAGGAGGCCTCTTTTCAGTCTACAACTTCCTCATGAGGGGGAGTAAAGGGGCAGGTGCTGATCTCTGCTCACTGGTGACCTCTGATAAGTACCTGAGGGAATGGCTTGAAGCTGTGACAAGGGCGGTTCAGGCTGGATATTAGGAAAAGGTTCTTCATCAAGAGAATGTTCAGGCACTGGAACAGGCTCCCCAGGGAAGTGGTCATGGTGCCAAGCCTGCTGCAATTCAAAAAGTATTTGGACAACACTCTCAGACACCTAGTCACTTGGTCTGATTTTTTGGGTGGCCCTTTGGGGACACAGGAGTTGGACTCGATCCTCATGGGTCCGTGGGTCAGGATATTCTGTGATTCTATGATACCAGTACACTGGGCTGTATAGCACAACCATTTGAATGAAGAAATTATCCTCCTTTTCTCAGTAGTTGTAAGGCCATGTAGTGGGTTTATGCAGGAAGGTTTTGGTAGCAGGGAGCTGCAGGGGGGCCTCTGTGAGAAGAATCCAGGAGCTGCCCCATGTTAGGTAAGGGCCAGTCTGAGCCAGCTCCAAAGGGACCCACAGCTGCTCAGAGCTGAGCCAATAAGCAATTTTGTTTGCACCTCTGTGAGAGCATATTTAAGAAAAGGGGAAAAAAAATCATGCTGCACAACAGCAGCCAGGAGATAGAGGAAAGAGAAATAGCCTTGCAGACATCCAGGTCATTGAAGAAGGAGAGCAGGAAATGTTCCAGGCATGGAAGCTGAAGTTTCCCTGTGGCCTGTGCAGAGGCCCTTGGTGGAGCAGGCTGTCCCCCTACAGCCCATGAAGTATCACAGTGGAGCAGGTTTTCACACTGCAGGCCATGAAGGAGTCCACAGTGGAGCAGGTAGATGTTGCGTGAAAGAAGCTGCAGCCTGTGGAGAACCCCTGCGAGAGCAGACTCTGGGCCAGACCTGTAGCCCATGGAGAGGGGACCACACAGGAGCTGTTGACCTGGCAGGAGCTTCTGCACATGGGCGAAGCAATGTTGGGGCAGTGTGCTCCTGATGGATGGGCCCATGGTATGGACCCAAAATTAGAGCTGTTCTTGAAGGGCCGCTGCCAGTGGGAAGCCCATGCAGTATCAGTTCAGGAAGGACTGCATCCCGTGGGAGGGACTCCACAGCGCAGGGGAGGAGAGTGACTGAGAAGGAGCAGCAGAGACAAAGTGCTATAGACTGACTGCAGGCCTCATTTCCCCATTCCCTTGCACTGCTCAGGGGGAGCAGGTGGAAGAGAGTGGATGGGGGGAAGTTATTTTGAGCTTCTTTCCTTTGTTTCTCACTTCTCTAGTTTCCTAGTAATACGCAAAAAAAAAAAATTACTAACCTCCCTACTCCAAGCCTATTTTGCCTGTCATGATAATTGTTGAGTGATCTCCATCTTTATCTCAATCTTTGAGCCCTTTGCATCATATTTTCTCCCTCTTTCCCTTTGAGGAGGGGGAGTGAGAGAGTAATTGTGGTAGAGCTCAGCTGCCCAGCAGAATAAAACTACCACAGGCCACATCTGAATGCTGCATTTGGTTTTGAGCTCCGAGTTGCTTTGTAGGGATACGAGCCAGCAGTCGTAAAAGAAAATAGAAGTTCTAACTGGAACTACAGAAAATATGTTTCCTTCTGAGAGCAGTGAAGCACCAGAGCAGAGGACAAGAGAGATGGTAGAACCTTTCTTTGGAGATTTTCAAAGCTCATTAGGATAAATAGCTGAATTCAGTCTTCACAGTGCACCGAGCAAGAAGTTGGTCTAAGTATTTCCTGAAGCCCCTTCCTGACTTGTTCTGTGATTTTCTGCTGGCATATCCTTGCAAAATTGGCATTATTGATTAGCCTAAATTCTGGAGTGGAGTAAACAAACCCCCCCATATTACTCTTGAGGCTTAGCAAAAGACAATCTCCAGCCAAGAAATGGCCTCATATCAAATTTAGAGATGTCCTGTGAAGTGCACATATGAAAATATATTTTTCAACTTGTTCTTTTTTAATATTAAAGCACTCCAAATTTTGCATCTTTGCCTAGACTTCAGGGGTAAGCAAGGCAAGAGTCAAACACGAAGTCTGAGATTTCATCTGTGTAAATGAATGGGGTTTAGGTACCTGATAATAAGCCTTTAGTGCTATTTCACAGACATTTATACCTCCACAGTGTCACATAGTAACACAAGCTTTAATACCTTTAATACCTCAAATTTAATACCTTAAATTTGAATACAGACCTGAGAGGTCTTACTGCTTTCTTTGTTCAAAATATTTACATCAATTTAAAAGAATGCAAGTATGTTCCCAAATAATCAGAGCTAGTCAGTATTTTCATCCTTCTTGGTGTCAGTATATTTTGTTTATCGATTAAAAACATATAATTAAGTGACTCTTACCTCTCCATTGGCAAAGCAATATAAAACTGCTACAAAAAAACCCTGTAAGAGACAGACAATAAAGAAAAGTTAAATACCTGAAGTCTCAGTTTAGCGATGTCATTAGTATTAAAGTCATAAATATAAACAACATTTCCTAATTTTCAGAATGGAAACTAGCTATCTGTCTTCTCTTATTAGTGAAGTACCTATTAACTTGTTTTCCTATGGTGCCTTAGCAAAATTAAGGCACAATTGCAGGTGTTTTGGTGCAGATGCTAAAGAACAGAGTCTATACAACCTTATCTGATCTTACATTTTATCTACATTTTACTACAACATTATTTTTAAGACTACCACTGTTATACTGAAACTGCTACTTTTAGACTTATTAGACCTGTATCCAAAAATGCAAATATATTGTGTGTTCTGACCATTTTGAAAAGTCATTTCTCCTGTGAAACAGATTTAAGTAAACACCTTAAGGAAAAAAAAAAAAAAGATTTGAAATTTTAGAAATCAAACTTGTTTAAGATAAGCCAAAAATTACCCCTCCCATTTTCCTCCTCCCTGTCTTTGATCTCAAATCAAAACAGATTATGTGTATGCATCTCAGACTAACAGTCTGGCACAAATGTACAGATTTATGGCAATTGCTTCAGGAAATGAACTTCCTTTAGTATGTCTAAACACATCTATCACACAGATTTTGATGAAGAGAATAAATGTTGTTGACTATCAGTCCCAAGGCAATGTTCATATAACAAGGAAAAAGGTGTCATAACCAGTTGATATCATTCATCTGTTTTCACATTCATACTTTTTTTTCCAGAGGTGTTTCTGTTTTTCTCATATAAAATCTTAAAAAGAAATTAATGTGTACAGCAGCTTCAATATTTTTTATTCATTGACCTGTAACAGTCTGAGCCAACAGTGAATTTTTCTAGCAATCCTGAAAAGTCTGGAACCACCTATTCTTTAAACGTATGTCCAGTAAGTGTGAAAAAGAACAGTCTGTCTGCCACATCAGTGAAATAAGTGCAGGAGAAGTAGCAGTTGCAATTGCTTTATCCCTGTATTTTAATTCTACCATATTTCATGCTTCACCTGGATTGTGGTTGCAAGATCTCGGTACTTTTGCTATACCATTTATTAATGTAACTTTTAAATAATTCTCTGCATCTGGGTTATTTCACAGAAATATGAAAAAAAAATCACTAAATATTGTTCCACAGAGAAAGGTTCTGATGCATAAAAACAAGTTAAGTGGTTTAAAAAGCAGCCTTTTTTTTTAGAAATTATTCTCTCTTTGGGTAGAAATTCCATGAAAATCCAGTTCTCTGCCGTGTTTGTTTGTTTGCTCGTATATATTCTGAGCATGAGCTCTGAATTTGGACCCACAAGCACCACAAGCAGAAATAGGAGCCGAATTACTTGGTGCTGCTATGTCACAAGCTTTGTACCACTCATTACCAAAAATGTGGAAAGTCACCGAATTAGGAGAAAGCTTTATGAGTACTGATGGCACCTCTACGTTGAACAAAGTTTCATAAATTTCTGTGTGAATTAAATCCACTGCTGCTGCAAAAGTAGAACATGCAATGACAGGGAGAAACACAGTAAATTCACATTAGTTGATGGCAAATTCAGCTGTGTACTCATGTTTGCTGTTTGTTTTATATCCTGATATTTTTAATGCTTCTTCCTTTGCCATACATAGAACTTTGTTCTTAGAAATCTTTCTTCTATTTCATGACTTCCAAGGCATACACCTTCTAAACGACCAGAATATGAAGCGAAAAGAAGCAGTAGAAATTCATAAGAAATATTCATTGGCATGCTATCCAATAGGAAAGGGTACATTCATGTGTAAGCCTCATAATTGTCCTCCAGTTCTAATGGCAATAAAAATGTGATAAATGTCTCATTAAATAACTGTCTTTAATATACCATAAGCCAGTATTTTATCATGTGCGGTCCGTATGCACCAGGTGGCCAAGATGATGAGATCGCCCCACTTTCTGAAATAAAGAAGCATCATAGCATCAAGGCTGGGCGCTCTTCAAGAGGGAAATCTTAATGGCTCAGGAACGGTCTTTTCCCACGTGCCCAAAGACGAGCTGGTGGGGAAGAAGACCAGCCTGACTCAACAGAGAATTGTGGCTTGATCTTAGGAGAAAAAAGAGGGTTTATAATCTTTGGAAAAGTGGGCAGGCCACTAGGGAGGACTTTAAGGATGTAACGAGGCTGTGCAGGGACAAAATTAGGAAGGCCAAAGCTCATCTGGAGCTCAATCTGGCTACTGCCATTAAAGATAACAAAAAACGTTTCTATAAATACATCAACACAAAAAGGAGGACTAAGGAGAATCTCCATCCTTTACTGGATGCGGGGGGAAACTTAGTTACAAGAGATGAGGAAAAGGCGGAGGTGCTCAATGCCTTCTTTGCCTCAGACTTTAGCGGCAATATCAGTTGTTCTCTGGATACCCAGTACCCTGAGCTGGTGGAAAGGGATGGGGAGCAGGATGTGGCACTCACTATCCATGAAGAACTGGTTGGTGACCTGCTACGGCACTTGGATGTGCACAAGTCGATGGGTCCGGATGGGATCCACCCAAGGGTACTGAGAGAACTGGCAGAGGAGCTGGCCAAGCCACTGTCCATCATTTACCAGCAGTCCTGGCGATCGGGGGAGGTCCCAGTTGACTGGCGGCTAGCAAATGTGACGCCCATCTACAAGAAGGGCCGGAGGGCAGACCTGGGAAACTACAGGCCTGTAAGTTTGCCCTCAGTGCCAGGGAAGCTCATGGAGCAGATCCTCCTGAGAGTCATCACGCAGCACTTGCAGGGCAAGCTGGCGATCAGGCCCAGTCAGCATGGGTTTATGAAAGGCAGGTCCTGCTTGACGAACCTGATCTCCTTCTATGACAAAGTGACGCGCTGGGTGGACGAGGGAAAGGCTGTGGATGTGGTCTACCTTGACTTCAGCAAGGCTTTTGACACTGTCTCCCACAGCATTCTCCTCAAGAAAATGGCTGCTCTTAGCTTGGACTGGCGCACGCTTCGTTGGGTTAGAAACTGGCTGGATAGCCGGGCCCAAAGAGTCGTGGTGAATGGAGTCAAGTCCAGTTGGAGGCCAGTCACTAGTGGTGTTCCCCAGGGCTCGGTGCTGGGGCTGGTCCTCTTTAATGTCCTCTTTAATATCTTCATCGATGATCTGGACGAGGGCATTGAGTGCACCCTCAGTAAGTTTGCAGATGACACCAAGTTATGCGCGTGTGTTGATCTGCTTGAGGGTAGGAAAGCTCTGCAGGAGGATCTGGATAGGCTGCACCGATGGGCTGAGGTCAACTGCATGAAGGTCAACAAGGCCAAGTGCCAGGTCCTGCACCTGGGGCGCAATAACCCCAAGCAGAGCTACAGGCTGGGAGAGGAATGGTTGGAGAGCTGCCAGGCAGAGAAGGACCTGGGAGTGATGGTTGATAGTCGGCTGAATATGAGCCAGCAGTGTGCTCAGATGGCCAAGGTGGCCAACAGCATCCTGGCTTGTATAAGAAGCAGTGTGGCCAGCAGGCCAGGGGGAAGTGATTGTCCCCCTGTACTCGGCTCTGGTGAGGCAGCATCTCAAGTACTGTGTTCAGTTTTGGGCCCCTCGCTACAAGAAGGACATTGAGGTGCTTGAGCGGGTGCAGAGAAGGGTGACGAAGCTGGTGAGGGGCCTGGAGAACAAGTCCTACGAGGAGCAGCTGAGGGAGCTGGGCTTGTTCAGCCTGGAGAAAAGGAGGCTCAGGGGTGACCTTATCGCTCTCTAGAGGTACCTTAAAGGAGGCTGTAGTGAGGTGGGGGTTGGTCTGTTCTCCCACGTGCCTGGTGACAGGATGAGGGGGAATGGGCTTAAGTTGAGCCAGGGGAGTTTTAGGTTAGATGTTAGGAAGAACTTCTTTACCGAAAGGGTTGTTGGACACTGGAACAGGCTGCCCAGGGAAGTGGTTGAGTCACCATCCCTGGAAGTCTTTAAAAGACATTTAGATGTAGAGCTTAGGGATATGGTTTAGTGGGGACTGTTAGCGTTAGGTCAGCGGTTGGACTCGATGATCTTGAGGTCTCTTCCAGCCTAGAAATTCTGTGTGATTCTGTGTGATAGCTAGAAAAGAACTCTTATTTAGAATTTATTTTTTGATTTTTGAAAATGTTTGAGTTAAAACCTCCAGATGAGATCCCAGATAACTTGTTTTCTTTAGCAAAACAGTTTAACTGTGCTTTAAAACTACTGAGAAGACATACAGATTAAACAAATGTAATTTTTTTCTTCTAAACTTGCCATATATCAGAGCATCTGCATGTTTCTCTAAATGAAATGAAGTTTCTAGCAGGGTTGAGTAAGTTCTCTTCTACATCAGTCTTATTTTAAAAGCCAGTAAATAAAGTTTTCACTTAATATGGTTGTGTTGCTTAAAATAACATCTAGACACTGCAATCTCTCCAAGTAAGGATATGTTTATCTGAGGAACATGCACTTCCACACAATATCAGCCAGTCCTCTTAGGGATGGTTCTAGATGAACTCCCTTCTGCCTGCCTGGATGGTTTTCCCCTTCAAACTATGTGCGAAATTTTTCATTAGTGGTTCAATAACAGTGTCAAATCATTGATGCATACACCATCCACCAGTGCATACTGACAAGTTAAATGCAAATATTACAATAAATTGTGGGGAAAGCGTTTTGATGTCTTCATGTCTCAGAAAATAGCAGAGGGCACAGGTATGTCAAAAATAAGTGAACTGGTGAGTAATAAGGATTTCTGGGTAGAGATCTTCCTTAGCACCACATTAAAGAAAGGAGACCTGAAGATAACTGTCCTATATCACCAAGATGTTTAAGGCAGGAAGATATAGCAGGGTAAGAGTGCTTCCACTGATCTCTTATATATCATCTTTCATGGGCAAAGGACAACTTTGCTAAGAAGGTAGTTTAACAGGAGTACTACATGAAAAAAATACTCATTACTCAGCAACTTTATATAATACATATTGAAGCAGACAGCAATGTACAGTGCTGAATGACTGGCATTTTCATTCTTTGTCATTTTTGAACTGTAAAACAAATAGTTACAGTCAAATACGTGTACTTGTGCATAAGTGATTATCTAAGAAACACCATTCATTTTCAGTAATAGCTAGCTGTGGAATTTGGACTACTTAGCATTAACCAATGTAATTGAGTGTGGTTCCTTCACACCTTCATGTTTGCAGCCCAAGATACAAGGGTGCAGAGCTGCCAGAACTTTACACTTTCCTTCACTGCTTCAAGTTTGTTCATACTTACACCCTACAAAGGCAGGGTTCTAAAAGGGAGTCAAGTGCACAAATATCTTTAAAACACTCCACTGACTGTGGAAAAATTGTTTTCAAGGTGGGGAGTTTTTTTTCTGTCTGCAGATGCTAGTCCATCTATCTGTTTCACCCATGAAAGCTTACTGACAAATCTCACCAGAACTCCAGAAGATTTTTCACATGTGAAATTCTCTCTGTGAATTTTTCATCATCTCAGTCTTACAATATATTTAAAGACGTTACAGGCTGGAGTATAACATTAAAAAATAATACTATATGTCTGTGGTATCTACATGTGAACAACATACATATGTGGATATCTGACCCCTAAAAAGTACTTGCAAAGGAGTACTTACATGAAATGAGCTCATTGTCAGCTGAATGAAAAGTCTGATATATCTTGAAAGTCCTTGCACATGTTCATCAGTGATGAAGGTAAATATAAATTCATGAATCCCCAACAATGGAATCAGAACAAGTGTAGATCTTGCCAATCTTAAAAAGAAAATGTTTGATTATGGTATTATTTAACATCCTTTGTAAAAGGTTAAAATTAATCTACAAAGAAAATATTCCAGAAATTATTTTTCTGCTAACCAGGGAGATGAGCAAATGTGATGCCCATCTACAAAATGGCAAGAAGGAGGATTTGGGGTATTACAGGCCTGTCAGTCTGACTTTGGTGTAAAGGAAGGTGATGGAGCAGGTCATCTTGGATGTCATCACACAATACATACAGGACCACCAGGTTATCAGACCCAGTCAGCATGGGTTTATGAAAGGCAGGTCCTGCCTTACTAACCTGAACAACAATACAAGGGAAAGGCTGTGGATGTTGTATATTTGGACTTTAGCAATGCATTTGGTACTGTTTCCCATATCTTTCTCTTGGAGAAACTGGCTGCTCATGGGTTGAATGGATGTACTGTCTGCTGGGTACAAAACTGGCTGCATGGCCAGGCCCAAATTGTTGTGAATGGAGTTAAATCTGTTTGGCAGCTGGTCACTAGTGGTGTTCCCCAGGGCTCAGTATTTGGTTCAGTTTTGTTTAACGTTTTAAGCAGTGATCTTGATGAGAAGATCAAGTGCACCCTCAGTAAGTCTGCAGCTGACACCATGTTGTGTGAGAGCGTTGATCTGCTTGAGGCTAAGAAGGATCTTCAGAGAGATATGCATAGCCTACACTGATGAGCTGCATCCAGTTTCATGACTTTCAACCAAACAGTATAGATGCGGGCACAACTGGCTGGAAAAGTGCCCAGCAGAAAAGGACCTGGAGTGTTAGTCATAGAATCACAGAATCATCATAAAATATTTTGGGAGGTGCTCCATCTCTTTGATCATCCTTGTGGCTCTCCCCTGGACTCGTTCTAATACGTACATATTCTTCATGTGCTGGGGGTCCCAGAGCTGAATGCAGTGGTCCAGGTGGGGTCTCGAGAGCAGAGCAGAAGGGGAGAATAACTTCCCTTGCCCTGCTGGCCATGCTTATTTTGAAAGCAGCGCAGGATACAGTTGGTTTTCTGGGCTGCAATTGCACACACTACTGGCTTATGTTGAGCTTCTCGTCATCCAACACCCTCAAGTCCTTCTCCTCATAGCTGTGCTCAATTCATTCTCCACCCAGCCTGTATTTGTGCTTGGGATTGCCTTGGCCCAGATCCAGGACCTTGCACTTGGCCTTATTGAACCTTATTAAGTTCATACAGGCCCACCTCTCCTGTCTGTCAAGGTCTCTCTGGATGCCATCCCTTTCCTCCAACATGTTGACTGCACCACACAGGTTAGTGTCATTGGCAAACTTGCTGAGGGTGCACTTACCCCACTGTCCATGTCACCTATAAAGATGTTATAGCTGGTCCCCCAATACTGACCTCTGAGGAACACCACTAATCGTTACTGATCTCCGCTTGGACATTGAGCCAGTTACCACAACACTTTGAGTGCAATCATCCAGCCAATTCCTTACCTACGAAGTGGTCCATCCGTCAATTCCATGTCTCTCTAATTTAGGGACAAGAATTTCATGTGGGTCAGTGTCAAATGCTTTGCACAAGTCCAGCTAGATGATGTCAGTTGCTCTTTCAGATAGGTCCACCAATGCTTTAGCGCCCTACTAGAAGGCTATCAGATTTGGCAGACATGACCTGCCCTTTCTGAAGCTATGCTGGATGTCACCAATCACCTCCCTATTTTCCATGTGCCTTAGCATAGTTTCCAGGAGTAAACTAGGTCAACAGCCAACACGTGATCTTGAGCCAGTAGTGTGCCCAAGTGGACAAGGAGGCCAATGCCATTCTGGCCTGCCCCAGAAATAGTGTGGCCAGCAGGACTAAGGAAGCGATTGTCCCTCAGTACTCAGCACTGATGGGAAGGAATATGGAATATGGAAATAGGTTCCTTGTTGAGGATTTAATATTGGAATTTACTAGGAACTTAATACTGGAATGGCCTCCCACTCCCCCCCCATCCAGTTCACAGAATCACAGAATTGTAAGGGTTGAAAGTGACCTCCAGATATCATTGGGACCAACTCTCCTGCCAATGCAGGTTCTCTAGAGCAGGTTGCACAGGTAAGCGTCCAGATGGGTCTTGAATATCTCCAGAGAAGGAGTCTCCTCAACCTTCCTGGGCAGCCTGTTCCAGTGCTCTGTCACACTCACTGTGAAGAAGTTCCTTCGCATATTGGTGTGGAACTTCCTGTGCTCCATTTTGTGGCCATTACCCCTTGTCCTGTCTCCACAGACCACTAAAAAGAGGTTGGCCATATCCCTTAAAAAGGTTGGCCATATCCCCTAAGTTGCATTAGACAATAAAATACTTCATATAAGTAAGGTAGGACTGTAGTAGGAGACAGGGCTTCACAAAGCTGTTAATAACAAATGATACTAAGAATTGGAAAGAGATTAAATATGTAAAACAGCATATCCTCTGGTTTCCATTTGTTTAATTGCAGTTTTCATATTACATGTGATTTCCTGGCTTGACCTTGCAGCTCTCTTGTCCTTCACTATGGACTTGTCTGATGACCACTGGACAACTGACTATCTTGACTACTTTCATTGGACCTGCCCTGATCATTATAGTACTGTGAGTCTATGCCCCTTGTCAATTAGATCACTGCTCCTGCCTGCCTTGCTGTCGTCCTTTGCTTCTGGTTCACCTGCTCTTGCTGAGCAGCCTGTCCTTGATGTTCCCATAAAGTGGGAACATGTTCGTGCAGAAGTCAGTTCTAGGACTTCATGTAAGACATGCTGCACCATTGAGACTCTGGCTAGGAAACAACACAGGAAGGCTAGCAAGAGTGCAGACTAAGGCTAGCTTTCTCATCTGGATTTACAAGAAGAAGAGGGATATTCTTCAATCAATGGTGTCTGTGTCTGTGAAAAAGACATAAATGCTAGTGTCACCTAGGAATGTCCCACAAATCTTCTGAACCTCCTTTTCTTTTGAGGGCCCTTTGTCACAATCAAGGAAAATAAAAGCGTCACAGCAGTTAAGACTATCTTTGTATAGTCTAGTTACATGAGTGCAGAAGTCTTATGGCGTTGCAAACTCCTTGAGAAAATACCCATAATGCTCAGCACACAGGCAATAACTTATCCTCCTTACTCAGATGAGAAACTATTTGTGGAACCTGTTTCCCTATTTGGCTTTCATATATCAAATTCTGAATACCTTTTACATTGGTGGTGGTAGGTAAATGTGTAGTTTGCAAGTTCACATTGGGAATATTCTGATGCATTAAAGAAAAAAAAAAAAAAAGACTAGGATTTCTTCGTGTTTATTACATACCTGTATTTGTAGTCATGAAAGCTCATCTGCTGGGCTTTCAGTTTGGAAATCAGCATCCTTAGAATTTTTAAGAAGATGCCAAAATTAACCTTGAAAGAAAATATATATTGGTTGTTTACACAAGATTTGATGTCATTATTCATATGGCTATAAAAGAGGCATAAAATTTGCATTAAATATTTGTAAAACCTGATGTTAAATAACCAGAATGCAACTGTGTTCAGGTCAGAACAGAAGCAGGTTATTAGTACAGCCTTGGGAGAGAACACAGAGCAGTAGTGACAGGTTATGCTGATAGGCTGTGCTCTCTCCCAGTGAGACACTTACAGCATTAATGTACCTTTAAGTTATAAAACTTTTCACCAAAATTAGTCAGATAGGCAGGATGTGGTTGAACAACAGCAGCACTTGGAATTCTCTAGATAAGTACTTTCTAGTCAACCAGATAAGGAAGCTCTGGGCAGTGCATCCATTTACAAATAACTCAATGTTAATAAAATTGTTCTGACTTGACTGAGACTAACCTGACAATATTTCCCATCTAGTGTGGCCTGCAAAGGCCTTTACAGCATTAACTATTTTACTTCCACAAACAAAAAGCCCTATACAAAAAGATAATTCAAGTTGTGCAGTTAGGAAATTTAACATTGCCTTATTTCAGCCTGATTTACATGTATGTTATGATTTGTGATCTTCCATTACAAAATTATGTTTTAATTTTAACATGGAATGGTGTTTCCCAATTTGGTCAATGGACAGTTATTCAGGACTACTTTTCTTGTCTTCATTTGTTGTATAGTCCTGTTATTGTCCTGTATAAAAAATCATACACTTTTCATACTGTTCTCTACAAATGTGCACAGATAGATCTTTAAAATATCAAAGGGCGATAAGGAGATATTATTCTCTTTAAAACAGACACCTGAAAATGGAAACATAAATAGATGGAGTTCCAAAGTGTAAGATCTCAGTAATTCAAGTTGGTTTGGTTTGATTTTTTTCAGAGGAAAAAGAGTCATCATTATGTCACAGGGGCATAATGAGGTTCTCACCAGCCCACCTCTCATGTCTGTCAAGAGCCCTCTGGATGCCATCCTTTCCCTCCAGCCTGTTAACTGCACAACACAGCTTAGTGTCATTGGCAAACTTTTCAGTTCCTCAGTTCTTTGCACTGATTTACACCAGCAAAGATTATGCCCTACCATGTCACTAGCTAACAGGAAATCATGCAGAAATATCTTTATTAAAAGGTGTTTTTAAACTACTGATACTCTCCATCCAAGTGCTATTCTTCAAATTATTTATGAATTCATTCCTAACTCTTAGATCTGTTTAGTTTCATGTTATTCAGGGAACTTGCTCTGGGTTGAGCATACTAACATCAATGAATGTAACATTCTTACAACAAAAGTAAAACTCTTGGATCTCTTTAATATAATAGAAATTCTAGTATTTGTTTTTGCTTGTTATGTTCCACTAGCTGTTTATTTTCTACCCAAGCTCCAAAAATGTAAATTGGCAATCCAGTCTTCCTTCAGAATTAGACATATCCAGGAAGAAATAGGTTCAGATCCCCTCAGTTTTGGACTTTGTCTGTCTTGAACTCTCACTCGGTTTTGGGGCAGTTTCAGTCTTGAACACTTTCAGCTTGTGTCTCTTCTCAACAATCAGGCCTCTTCCCTTTCTTTTCTGGCTCTTCTCTCCACTGTCTTTTTGAGATAGACAGACAGACAGAGACAAAGAGCTCTATTGCCCTTCAAGTTATTTACTTTTCGTTGACTGCTTGTTAAATGTGTTTCTCTGCTTCACATCTATGTCCACTTTCTCTCTCCTATGGCTTTCTCCAACTCAGCAGCAGCAAAACAGTCCATTGTTTCTTTGCAAAAGTAATAATTTCTACAGCTTTTCTCCATTGTAACAGAAAACAATGTTCTTTCCACATGCATCAGTGCCTCAGTATTGCACTTTGAGCAATCCTTGCATAAGTAAAGAACATCTCTTCTGTACATTTGCTATCTCAGAAAGATTAACAATATGCTAAACTAATCACCTATTCCTCTAATCCTTTTATGCCTTGCTGGCTTTGTAAAAAAAAAGATAATTATGGATAGAAACCATAGCCCCACCTATCAAAAATCTGTGCTCACAATTATGTCCTCATGAATTGTTCTGTTCATGCTTTTTTCATCTCTTCATTATCACCCAATTTCAAGTTTAGTCTTCTGTGCAATTTTATTATTATTTTAAACTGTACCTTAGTCTTATCAAGCCATGCTCCAGTTTATTCCATTCTTCTGATGCCTGATAAGAGCTTTCTCTCCATGACCATTTTTACTTTCTGTTGCTAGTTCTCTCTGTCCTTGTTATCACATGAATTTACTCTGTAGATGCTCACCGCATTGTAGGACTCTCCAAAGTCAGCTGCTCACTGCATGAAGTTAGGCTAAAATTATGAGCAGCAAAAGGCTTTGTGTTTGTGCAGAACTGTGCAGAATTCACTGCATAGATACACAGCAGTGTTTTGAGAGACTATTACTGAAATTCTTGTTGCTTACAGATAGACAAAGTGAAGCTATGTCTAGCCCCACAAAGTAAGAGATCTCATCTACAGTCTTTTCTATCTCATGTCCTCCAGTCCAAGGATTGGATTACACTGGGAGAAAGCGTCACAAAAGCCGTATTTGTGTATGATATTGGAAAAGATAAAATAATTCTTACTGTAATGGAAAACAACATAGGTCCTCGGATGATCCACCAGATTCCCATGTGATCATTTGTTCCCCAGCACCTGCAGAATAATTTGAATGATAATTACATTATTTTCATATAAATAAATTAGAAAGCTGAAATAATGTATATATTTCAAAGGGAATTTGACAAATTTTATTTTTTTTAGGTGACATTCAGGAGCAATTGAATTAAAATAGGCGGAGTCTCACCAACAACTGCTATGTTTTCTGAAAATCTTTCCATTAGGATCTTGAGAGAAGTTTCCATAGGTTGTGTACTTGGCAAACTCTTGTCCCTCTCTAATATGCCCTTGTAAGACTTCACTGGGAGTACTGCTTCCAGGTCTGGGGACCCCAGCACAAGGAAGATGTGAGTCTGATAGAGAAGAGCCATGAAGATGATCAGAGGGCTGGAGTACCTATTCTATGAAGAAAGGCTGAAAGAGCTCGGGTAGTTGAGCCTGGAGAAGAGAAGGCTCTATGGTGACCATATTGAAGCTTTTCAATACTTAAAGGGGTCTTATAAAAAAGATGTAGGGTGGTTTTTTTTTGTTTGGTTGGTTTTTGTTTTTACATGGGCAGGTACTGATAGGACAAGGGAGAACAGATTAAACTGAAAGTGGGGAGATTTAAAGTAGATGTTAGGAGGAAATTCTTTACTATGAGAGTGGTGAGACACTGGAACAAGTTGCCCAGAGAAGTTGTGGATGTCCCATTCTTGGAGGTGTTTGAGACTAGTTTGGATGAGGCCCTGGGCAACCTGATGTAGTGGGTGGCATCCCTGACCACGGCAGGGGGTTGGAACTAGATGGTCATTAAGATCCCTTCCAACCCAGGGTATTCTATGATTCTTTGGATCCCCACAACAACTTTATGTGGCACTGAACCTTCGTAGTGGGATAAATCTTACTGAAATTTAGTCATTTAAATCCATAAACTGGAAAAGGATAAGCTGCAAACTGTGACTGCTTTTTGACTAACTAAAAAGTATGCATCCTGTCTCTGGGAATAGAATGGAATGGAATGGAATGGAATGGAATGGAATGGAATGGAATGGAATGGAATGGTTCAGCTGGAAAGGATCTAGAAAGACCATTAAGACCAACTGCCTGGTTAACTGAAAGATAAAGTATATTAATTAGGTAATTTTCCAAATGACTCTTGAACACTGACAGGCACGGGGCATCAACTATCTCACTAGGAAACCAGTGTTTGGCCACCCTCAGTGTAAAGAATTTTTCCCTTATATCTGGTGTGAACTTTAGTGACCAGCGGTAGGACCGAAGGGGATGGTGTCAAGCTGCCACAGGGGAGGGTCAGGCTGGACATCAGGAAGAGGTTCTTCACTGTGAGGGTGGTTGCACTTTGGAACAGGCTCCCATGAACTTTCCATGGCACTACTTTGTACAATTCTCACTCATTATGTCATCAGTTGCCAGGTAGAAGAGACCGGCACCTCCATCCCTGCTTCCTCTCCTCTGGTAGCTGTGGAGAGCAATGTGGTCACCTCTTGGCTTTCTCTTTTCCAGATTAGATAACACAGTTGCCCTCAGCTTTTCCTCATATGACATGCCTTCCAGTCCAGCTTTGTTGCTCTATTCTGGACACTTTCAAAGACCTTAATATCCTTTTAATATTTTGGAGGCCAGAACAGCATGGAATATTCAACTCGAGTCCACACAAATTCTAAATACAGCTGGAGAATCACTTCTTTTACTGGCTGGCCATGCTGTATTTAATGCACCCCAAAATGCAGTTTGCCCTCTTGGCTGTCAGGGGACACTACTACTGGCTCATGTGGAACCTCCTGTTGACCAAAACTCCCCAGATCCCTTTCTGCTGGGCCATTCTAGAGCCACTCATCTCCCAGTCTGTTTCTGTGTCTGGCATTACACTGTCCCATGCACAGAACACTACACTTTTTTTATTGAGTTTCAAGCCTTTGCTAATCACCCGCTGCTCCAATCTAACTAGACCCCTCTTCATGCTCTTGTCCCTCCTGGGAGTTTTTGAGTTTTTGATGATATTGAACTTCCCAGTTCAATATCATCAGCAAAACTGCTGAGGATGCATTACAATCCTGCATCCATATTACTGGTAAAAATGATGAATAGAACTGACCCTGAAACTGAGTCATTCACTAACTTCCTGTCAGCAGGAAAATGTCTTCTTTTCTCCTGATTCAACCTTCTAATTTTTCATATGAAAATGTTCTTTCTTGCTAATTAGCTTGTAACCCTGTGGGACTATGGTCTATATAACATGTAACTCTATGAGAGGGCAAATTTGATTCAGTTCCTGATTATGTTGCTTAATAACTATACTGCTATTTCAAACAAAACTCTCTAGGATCCACAAATAAAATAGGGAAATAAAACAAAGAAAATCATATATGAAAGACAAAGTCTATGTGATGCCATTAACAGAAATGCTGAAAACCATAAGACTGGAAAACTGATGCCTACTGGTGCAGGTTACTCTTACTATTTAATTCACAGAATATTAAATACATTCATCTAATAACAGCTTTTTGTGAATATCAGTTTTGTCATTTTCTGTTATGACTGTTTGTTGTTTTTTTTTTTCTTCCAAAATGATGGCAGTGAATGTTAATTAAACTCAAACCACAGGTGGTCTCCAATGAAAGCACTGGTCTTCATTTCTTGCTAACAAGATACTCTTAGTGAAGATGTTTGTGTTGAAATTTTGCTTCATGTAATTTCCATGTTCATATTCATGAACAGTGAATAAAATAGTTTGCATTTGAGAAACAGTGAAAGTTCATTTTCTTTCTTGATTTATGCTTGTGAACCCATGAATTCCTACTAGTTTACTGTGAAAGGACTAAAATGAACCTAGAAAATCTAACAAGTATTAATATGTGTAGTATAATCTTAATATAACCCATATAATCCAGTTGTCAACACCAGTGTCAATTACGGTCAAAGGTTTCCAGAATAAATAAAATAAAATAAAATAAAAAATAAAAAATAAAAAAATAAATAAATAAACACAACTGAAAACCTGTATTCTAAGACATTTTTCCTTTAGTAACCTACCCCGTGTTCTCCAATTTTGATCTGCTTATTCCCCACGGGCCCACAAACAGAATAGGAACAACTGGAAAGAAAAGGAGTTGATTACAGCCAAGCTTACAGAATGATTCATATAAAATAAAGATACACTACAACTGTGTGTGGTGCAAAGACATGTGGTTTTCAGTACTCCATTTAGATGTTGTACAAAAATCAACCTGTTCTTGTATTTCCCCATTTGGAGCTTAAAGACAATAAGGAATTTCATTCTACAGTTGAATATCCTGTTTTCAGTATAGAAATTGTCACCACTGGAATATATATATACACACAAAGATACACGGCTACATACACTCCTGACTAGTCTTAATCTTCTAAGTCCCTGGCCATGAGATTTTAGAAGAATCGGCACTTGAGGCATCACAGACTACCTAAAGTACTGGTTATTAACATTTTTCATTTGTTGAACCTTAAACAATTTTCAGTGGAGACAGAATTCTATCTGGTTAGTTAACACAACTAACAAAAGCTTGTTTTTCTGACTTACCTTTCATGGACACCTTAAAGTTAATCCATGGTCCCCATTCCCCTATTGTTGCCCCCCTCCTGGAGATCATAGACCACAGAGTGAAAAAAATATTGAATTAAGTATTACTACACTGTTCCAGTGGCCTATAAATGTGCAAGTACAAGCTTCAAGCACAAGGCAATGTGAACTACAAAAGGCATCTATTCAGCTGGATTCTCAGCTCAACAACACAGGACAGATTATCTGGTGGAATGAAGAGGAGATATGAGTCAGAACAAGGACTATTCATGAGTCTGGGAATGCTAGCTAAGGCTGTGAGGAGAGCTGGAATGGAGGGAGCAGTGTGTAGAAAGGGTTGGATACAAAATACTCTCAGAGGTAATACTCTGTACTGGTGAGGCCACACTTGGAGTACTGTGTCCAGTGCCGAGTACCCCAGTGCAAGAGAGACACGAAAATAGTAGTAAGAGTGCACTGGAGGGTCACAAAGATGCTGAAGGGACTGGAGGAAAGGCTGAAAGAGGTGGGTTTGTTCAGTCTGGAGAAAAAAAGGCTTCGAGGGGAGGTCTTATAAGTCTGTAAGACCTGAAGGGAGAGTACAGAGAGGATGGGGACAGGCTATTTTCAATGGCGCCCAGTGACAGGACTAGAGCAATAGGCACAAACTGAAAATCTGGAGGCTCCATCTAAACATCAGGAACGCTTACTGACTTTGATGGTGACAAAGCAGTGGCATGGGTTGCCCAGAGAGGCTGAAGAGTGTCCCACCTTGGAGTTATTCAAAATCTGTCATGGGCATGGTCTTGGACAACAGGCTCTAGGTCTCCCTGCTTGAGCCAGGGAGGTTGGACCATGTGACCTCCAGAGGTCCCTTCTTGCCTCAGCCAGTCCATGTTTTTGTGAAAATAGACCTCTGCATGGCTAATATGGGGATGGAGATAGAAACCATCTCACTTAGATGTAAGTTTATTTTGTTGTAGAAGGTAGGTCTGAGAGAACAATCAGGGCATGGACTACTTGGGAAGGGAGATGACATGTACAGGGGAATATGGAGTTTTCCAGTGGGGAAAGATGATGCCAGGGAGGATGAATGGACATTATCAAGTGCAGTTCCTGGGGATTAGCTGAGGAGGTGTGTGCAGCTGCAAGTGTAAGCATGCTGCTGGCTCAAATGTTTGTAAGAAGTGAAGGACCAGATCTCCTGTCTTAGGAGTAATTCTAATAAATATAAATAAGAAACAGCAAAATAGTGGAAGAAAGCCATTATGAAATCAGTGATGATGACATGGGAATGAGAACAATTGAGGGGAACTTACAAATAGCTAATTCTTATACTCTTACATTGGTAATCAGATTTCTTAACAGACTTGTCCTATTGCAGTTGTTCAAGTAACAAAACCTGCCAGTGAGCTGGTGATCAGTGCAATGGCATTCAGAGAGGTGGAAAGAAAGAGGCAGCAATGAGAGAACACTAATCAGCATGAAAGACAGTGGTCTTGGTGTGCCAGAACCATAAACTTTAAAAGCTATCATAGCACCGGGATCTTTAAAGAGGAATGTAAGACAGAACAGAGAAATCAAGTAATGAATGGTGAGAATGAACCTCAAAAGTATAAAGTGCAATAAAGGAGACAGCCCAGAAGTTATATGCCAGTGGACATTGAAGAGTGGTGTTATCGTTTGACAGAAAATTTTTATAGATAAAGAAGGATGGGAACAAGCATGAAAAAGAAGGGAAGTAGTTAATTTCTGAAGAGGAATAACTAAAAGAGGAAAAGGAAAAATGCCAAAAACTGGATAGCATGTTAAAAATTTCAACCCTGAAAAATAATCTTCATAGCAGCATTCTGGATGGATACAGGTAAGGCCAGAGAAAAGGGTTCTTTAGGAAATACAAGTTCTTATTTGACTATATCTAGAGTTACACACATGAAAAGATTAAGAGAATATCCTACTTCTCTTAAGCATTAAAATTCATTTTTTAAAGGTACTTCTCTTTTCCTTTTAATTCTAGGAAGAGTCTAGATATTAGTTACCTAAGTTTAACTTCATAATATAAAATAAATCTCACTCTGTATAAGGTAGACTAAATTTGAAGATTTAAATTCTACCTGATTTTAAGAACTCACAGGAACTCTTAAGTGAAACAGTACTTAGAGCATGGGCCTCAAAAAAACAAAGCAAAAATCATACTGGGGGACCAGAGAACAACAGAGTTTGGGAGATGGCACAGGAATAGAAAAAAAAATAAAAAATAAATAGAATTCTGCTTTAATCATATAGAGCTGGACTTCATGGTTAGATAATAAGGAAAGACTTGTTTATTTATTTTTAATATTAACTACTTGATTTCCCTGTAAGCACAAGGAAATTGGTTGAGAGTATTTGGGACTCCTCATTGATTATGGAGAGAAGATGGCAGGAATCTTTTTTATCTGCTTTATTGTTATGATCATTTACCCTCAGAAACTAGACTTTTTCTGGAGCAAGACCAATTTTCTGAGACAATTCTAAGCAGCAAATTTCTATCCAGATACCAAAATGCAGGTCTTTAATATTTCTGTTTCTGTTTTCTATGTGCCCTATGAACTCTCGAGAAAACATGCACAGAGATGTCTCTGTATGTACCTAGGTTTCATCACCAAATCTGAGCTGTAATATGTTGGAATATTTGCACATATCCATCTCAGATCAAATGTGTGAGTGAATTTGTTACAAAAGGATTGCTTATGTGAAATTTCACATCTGCCTTGGGACCTGGAAAAACTGCATTTGAGTATCTGGCGTTTACTTTGAGGCACTGTGTTCCAAATGATTGATGAGTAAATAATCAGTACAGTAAATAATAATAATAATCTTCATCATAAGTATTAACTACTTATTTCCAACAAGTTTTTAATCATGTTAATCTAATGAAGTTAAACAAATTTATATTGAAGAGTATAACAATATTTCTCTTTCAGAGGTGGAAAAAGAAAAGGAAAAAAAAAAGTTTCTTCCAAGTATGTAATAAAACTTGCCTTTCCCCATTGTACATTCTTCCTGAATTGAAAGCAGTGATTTTTGTTAAAGCTTCTTTCTGATCTGACATCAAAATGTCAGGATATGTTACACAGTGAGATAATTTTGAATTAAATTGAATAAAATAATTTTGAGTTAATCGACACACTTACTTCAACAAGCTTTTAAATTACATTTTTGAATTTATTTAGTATATATATATATATTTTTTTTATAGATTTCCCGTGTGGTATATTTGATGCTGAAGCCCTGTTTCAGATCTTTCTCAAAGTGTTGGTATTTTCTACAGCAATTGTTCTCATTCAATAAATGCAGTTTATTTAATAAATACAGCTATAAAGGTATGAAGAATGACCTTATCTAAAATTCACTTAATTCTAATAATTTCTTCCAGTGGTCCATTTGGTTTAGATCCTATCCAATTAAAATCTCAGAATTATCTGTGAAATAACTTTGTACAACTTTAAGACAGCTAGAACATGAACTATTGTCAAATTGACAAGGAATTTTCTACAGTCTTAGTAACAATCAACAAAAAATTATTTTAAACATGTAGATGTTTCTTCATTCCAACTGTAATCAGTGTAACTTTAGTCTTAGCTGACTTTTGCTTCATTTATTTTTGAGTTTAAACATATCTTTAAAATTTTCCTCTTTATCCTGGGTTGATAATTTTAGCATGCAGAACAGCAGAGCAAATATGGAATAATTTATTTATAACTATGTAATCATTCACCATAGTCTAATCACTTTTTCTTTTTCTTTTTCTTTTTTTTTTAATGCAATTTTAGAAAATATAAGGGTATTAGTGAACAAGCTTGTAAAACTATACATTGATAAAAGTTATATGGTCAGAAGCTATTCATATGGCATTTCATCCTACCATCCTCCTCAAGTCAGGCCACTGAATATGAATCAATAACTCTTGCACCAAACCCAAGTATTGTCTAAAAGTACATTTTTTATCTTAATTTAAAGCCTTACAAGACTTGCAAGTTGTACAGGTAGATCTTAGATGACAATTGGGAATTAGGAAGCCTTGACTTTCCCCTTTGTCCACGCAAATAGTTTTGTCCATTATTATGTTCTCTGAGTGAGCAACAAATACAACTATCAGATTACACACACCTCTCATACAAAAAGAAAAAGAGTGCAATTTACACAAAATTGTTCAAATGTTTGTAACTAACTTTACATTGTCTTTACTCCATTAAAATATGCCTGAAATATAGGACCCATATCATATAGAGTTTCACACTGTCCTCTAATTTAAAGCATACTTTAGAAGTTGAAGAACTTGTTGAGATAGCAAGGTAGATATATAAAAGCCAATTGCTTAATGTACAGACGTCTTCACCATGTAGGTGCTCTATTACAAAGGAAGAAAGTGAAGGTGCTGATAGTGCTTTAATATTCAGCAATGACAGAAAAAATGGTCAAATATAGTAAAAATTTATTCTCATTCTGTTTATTAAGCTATTTTATCTTATAAAACATTTAACCCATTTTCTGTACCTGCAGGTCAAACCTGCAGCTAGTGTGTCAGTTCTAATATACTTTTATTAACAATTGCTGACTTCAAAACAACAAAAAAGTCATTTTTTTTCTCTCTTCATTACAAAATATCCACCAATAACTTACAAAAAATGCCACAGAATCAAGAACTTTGAAATTGTTAGGTACTTACCCCATCCTATCACAATATATGTCTGTAGCAGTCGCCTTTCAGAGAGTACAGCAGTAATCAATAATGTATGGAGATAAGTTCCTTCTACCAACAGCCAAAAATAATTTGCCCCAGCAAAGTAATGCATGAAAAACTGGACAGTCCTGCAAATTATTAAAATCTGTAGGAATGAAAGACCAGTCATCATTGTAATGTATAAAAACTCTGACAAATCCTGTTTTATTTATGTTAGTTTAGCAACCATTTTAAAACCAGCATGTGGTTTTGGTACATATGTATTTCAGTCAGATATCTTTCAAGATACTGAGCTGCTGTTATTTTGGGAGATCTGGGCTTTCTGAGAGTAAAGAACCTGTGATACAGTTAGACTGTGTATGGCTCTTTGGAGGAAAAAGGAGCTGAAGGCAGAGCGGCTCCTGTTCATGTCAGGGGTTGACACTAAGAGCAAGGGGAAGAATTGAGGAGTATTCATTTCATGAATTATACTCTGTAGAAAAGTGTTGCTAGTACACAAGTAGGTCAGGAGAAAATGACACTACACTGGCTCTTGTGTTCAATACTTACTCTGATTAATTTCTGGTTACAATTTCAAATTCATTGTGATCTACAGCTTCCTTATGAGGGGAAGCAGAGGGGAGGTGCTGATCTCTTCTCTCTGGTGACCAGTGATCCCTCTGGTGACCTTGGGTCCTGAGACCCAAGGGAACAGCATGGAGCTGTATCAGGGCAGTTTCAGGTTGGATATTAGGAAAAGGTTCTTCATTGAGAGGGTGGTCAGACATTGAAACAGGCTCCCCAGGAAAGTGGTCATGGCACCAAACCTGCTGAAGTTCAAGAAGGATTTGGACAACAATCTTAGACATTCGGTCTGATTTTTGAGTGGTCCTTTGTGGATCCAGGAGTTGGACTAGATGATCCTTGTGGGTCCTTTCCAGCTCAAGATACTGTATGATTATATGATTCATCCGAACATATTCCAAACTTATGTACCAATAACCAGAAAGGACTTACTGAATTAATCTGAGATTAATCAAGCCGCATTCAGTACTTTTAAGAGGAAATGAGGAGAAACAAAACTTGTAGTACTTCTGAAACTCTGTGTGTTACTTGAGAGAGGTTGGAAGGGAGTGTAACTGTTTGAAGGTTTCTATATTGGATGGCCACAAAGTTTGAGAAGAGATGATAATTGAGATAGGATATTGACAGTGTACGCTGTGGTATGTGCTCTTTGTCATGACCTGCATATCATACATGTAAGATTTACTGATGAGCTATTAAGTCAATTGTCTCCAAGCAGAAGTCCTGTGCTAGGAAGTGATAAACATCTTACAGGTAATTTAGCTTGCTAACATGGGCAAACTATATAGATACATCATAAAAGTGTAATATATCCACAGTGGTGGCAATGAAAGACATTGTTATTCCATTATGTATAGAAGTGTAAGAAAATTAGAATATTTTCCTACTCCAGAAAGCCTTTAAAGTACATTTTCCTCTTACTTTCAGTGCAAGTACATAGTTTGATAACATTGCTCACAAGTAAGATTTGTGTGCATTGCATTGTGCTATGCTTATCTAGAGCAAATAAATATAATATGAAAGTGCAAAATAAATGTATAGATTTCCTCCTAAAACTACAGATGTAATAAAATTGTTTTGCTTATGTAGGTCTCTAAATATATATATTTATTCTTTTTTTTTTTTCTTTTCTATACAAACCTTTATAATAAAATCAATATTTTATAATTTATCAAAACAGGTGTTTTTTTTTTTCAGATTACCCTAAGCTTTATCACTAAAGTTTTAGCATTTGAATATCAACTAACAAATACCTGAAATGTTGATGCCACATGGCAAACTTCTGAAACCATAACTGTTATGTCTACTGACAGCACACATTCACTATTAGCAATGAACTAAAAAGTTACCTCAGGACTGAGGTATAATATCCATCCAGCTTCATCATTTGGTCTTTTGGAGTAAATATTGTGAACTACAGTGTCTTTTATAAGAACTGCTGTGGCACGCAAGATAAAAGACACAAATAAATTCATATGGATGTAGTTTCTTGTGCAGTGAAGTTTTCTGTAGGAAGAAAATATATCAGTCCTTTGGAATACATTTAATTAAAACAATAGCAACAACAACTAAATACTGTTATAGTCATATTGCTGCCATTAATGGATTTTAATTAGGAATTACCTTTGTAAGGCTTATTATTAGAAAAAACAAACAAACAAACAAACAAAAACCCATAAATTTGTATCAGAAGTTAAATAATAAACTCAAATATATGAAAACAAGACTGTGCATACTGTGGTCTATAATTTAAAAATGCATGCAAATTTGTACTAACCTGAGCAAAGAAAGTATAAGGAGAGCTAATACAAGTGAGATGAGAGAAAAATAATATCCTGTAGTGTACAACAGCTGTAGTGTAGTAAGTAATTGATGTTCTTCTTCCTAGGAACAAAAAAGAAAGATAATGTATCTATACAATACATGCAGGCAGGTAAGCAGGGCAAGAACACAGCTTAGAAAACTTTGAGTCCAACTTTGTGTTGCAGCATAGCCAGGGAGGGTTTCTGGTGTCTGTTCCCTGCACATCCTCATGAAATCGTTCCAGGAAAGACACAAATGGAGAACAGCCTTAGTTTCTTTTCAAATTAGAATGAACTCAAGGTCTAATTTCCAGAAAGATCTTGCACAAACACCATCATGAGTCTTAATTACAGCTAGTCATTGCCACGACTACTTGCAACAAAAGGATCCTACTGGTTTAATAGTTGCAGAGTTACCTGACTCCACCTGTGCAATCAAATGCAATTATTATTTGTGTGGCCTGAGGACACAGCTACATAACAGTCCTGTGTGCACAGTTTTCAGAGTCAGCTGTGTCTGAGTCATTGAAATAGACTGACTTCTGCCATGAACGTTTCTTTCACAACAAACAGAATGATTTAATTATTGTTTACTAGCATGTCTTTGAATGTCTTTGAGACATGGTGGGACAGATCCCAAGAATGGATGGAAAGATGGAAAGATACTGGCTCTTTAGGAAGGACAGAGAGAAGAGGTGAGGAAGGGACATTGCCCTCTATGTTAATGAGCTTCTGGAGTGTGTACAGCTCTGCCTGTGGTTAGATGAGGAGCTGACAGAGCTGATGGGACAGCATTAAAGGGATTGTAGGGATAGGGAACATTATCAGGGAGAGTGCTGCGTGCCACTTGATCAAGAAGACCAAGCAGATGAGGCCCCCTGTAGCCAGATAGAAGGAGCCTCGCATCCTCAAGTCCTTTTCCTCATGCAGGACTTCAAACACCACAGTATCTGTTGGAGGGACAGCACAGCAGGGCATATCCAGGAGGTTCCTGAAATGCATTGATGACAACTTCCTTCTTCAGATGATAGAGGATCCAATGAGGAGAGATGTTATGCTGGACATCATTCTCACCAGCAAAGAGGGACTGGTGGGGAATTTGAAACTCAAGGGCAGCCTCAGCTGCAGAGATCATGAATTTGGGGAGTTCTTTATTCAGAAGACATCAAGGAGGGAGCACAGCAAACTTGGTACTCTGGACTTTGAGAGCTGACTTTGGCCTGTTCAGGGATCTGCTTGGTATCATACCATGGAACAAAGCCCTGGAGGGAAGAGGGGCCCGAGAAAGCTGGTTAATATTCAAGGATTACCTCCTCCAAACTCAGGAGAGATGTATCCCAACAAAGAGGAAGTTGGGGAAAAACACCAAGAGGCCTATGTGGAGAAACAAGGAGCTCCTGACCAAATTCAAGCAGAAAGAGGATGCCTACAGAGGGTGGAAGCAAGGACAGATGCCCTGGAAGGGATACAGAGATATTGCCTGGACAGTCAGGGATCAGGTTAGGAAAGCCAAAGCCCTTTTAGAATTAAATTTGGCCAGAGACATCAAGGGCAAGAAGAAAGGCTTCTATAGGTACATCAGCGATAAAAGGAAGGCTAGAGAAATTGTGGGCCCTCTCTAGAAGGAAACAGGGGACCCAGTCACACAGGATATGGAGAAGGCTTAGATACTTACTGACTTTTTTGCCTCAGTCTTCACTGACAAGAGCTCCAGCCACATAGCCTAGGCCCCAGAAGGCAAATTCAGGGACTGGAAGAATGCTGAACTGTCCGCTGTAAGAGAAGATCAGGCTTGAGACCAGCTAAGGAACCTAAAGGTGCATAAGTCCATGAAACCTGATGAGATACATCCATGGGTCCTGAGGGAACTGGCGTATGTAGTTGCTACATCTCACACCATCATATCTGAGAAGTCGTGTCAGTCTAGTGAAGTTCCTACTACTAGAAGAGAAAACATAACCTCTATTTTTAAAAAGGGAAAAAATTAAGACCCTGGAAACTAGGGTCCAGGCTGGATGGGGCTTTGAGCAATCTGGTCGAGTAGAAGGTGTCCCTGCCCATGGGGCAGGGAGGATAGAATTAGATGATCATTAAGATTCCTTCCAATCCAAACCATTCTATGATTCTATGATTCTATGCCATGAGCAAGACCTCAGAGAAAGAAGGGAAGCGCTTCTTTTGATATTTGTTCCTGCTATATTTTTTTCTTTGTGTATTTGCTTCTCATATGTTCATTTTGCTTTTCTAGTTCAATAAAAGCTTCTCTACAGAGAGGACATGGAGATGCAGAATATGTTATTTTCATAATCCACATCTGCCCTACAAAGATTTTCTTGGAACTTGTCTCTTTTCCTTAGTGTTTTTTCTGTTTCCTATATGAACTATCTACTTGTTCAGCCAGAGATTTTAACACTCTCTTCCTGCCAGTTAGTTGTCTCTGATGAATTTATGCTAATAAGTACTATCTGGATAGCAGAGTGAGCTGTGCCTGCTGGTAGAAACTCTCTTGGAAGGAGTGCAAGTGCCCAGGAAGAACAATGTGGGTGCATGGCCATACTCAGCTCTATGAGAAGATTCAAACAGGCAAGAACCTAAGAAATAGGGTGAGTTATCACCTTGGCTATGACATTTTTTCAAAACCAAAGTATATGAAATCAGGGTGAATAATCCATTGTGGGTGGATACTAGCTCTGGTATGTTGGCATGTTATGCTTAACATCCACATTTAGGATTGATTGGAAAGCCTTCAGAGAAACCTCACACATGATGACTTAATGTGGTAATTTTCTGCCCACAAGTTACAATCCAGAACAGTCAATAGACAATGGAAAGCCCTCAGTACTCATGGAATTTTATTGCACTTGAATAAACTGTGAGGTTGGAAATCCATATACTCACTATAGCTTACTAAGATCTTGGTAACATGTGGATCCTGAAATAGCAGTGCTTAATAAAGTAATCAATAAATAATATGATCAATAAATTCTTAATTAATAATATAGTCAGTAAATTAATAAAAAATTAAAGTGCTCACCAAAGTAACAAAAGGTGAATTATAAAGCATTCAACGGTAATAGTGTTCATCTAGGAGACTTTATTTTGACATCAGTAAAGCTGAACTTTATGGCAAAAGAAGTTACAAGAAACTGAAATGAGGTAAACTGTATACTTTATTGTTATCTGAAATTCTGCTGCATTTGTTGCACGTCATTGCATGGTTGGGCAAGCAGGCAGCAGGATTGACCCCTGGGTTCCTGTTTGAACTCCTTTTTGCTTAAAACATGACATGAAAACTGAAAGCGAGCATATGCAGTTGCAAAGTGTTTTCTCACAGAGAACATGCAGCCAGGCTTCTTTGCAAACACAGAGGTAGTAAGGATGATTCCCAGCTTCAAAACCCAAAGCTGATTAGTAAATATTTTAATTTTATCTTCACTACTAAGAGCTGAGTGTTGTCAAGGTATTTCCACTATGCTCTATATTCAGCCCGGGATAGTAATTTCCCATTCTGTCAAAGCGCAGTGCTGAGGCTGTATGCTGTATCAAGCAGGATGGAATTTGTGTTATGTTAAATCCTCCAGTCTGCTGCCAGCTAGATTATGAGGTGAAATTCCAGGCAAATGGAAAATAAGGGTTTGCTTTTCAAACTTTTTCAGTTGACCAGTTAACATCTCATTAAGTACCAAAAAGCTCAGGAGGCCGTGGGGAATGAAGCTGCCTGACTTTGGCAGAACAGGGGTCCTCTGAGATTAAGCTACTTGCTAGGAAAGTCACAGGGTTCTTCCCTTCCCTTCCCTTCCCTTCCCTTCCCTTCCCTTCCCTTCCCTTCCCTTCCCTTCCCTTCCCTTCCCTTCCCTTCCCTTCCCTTCCCTTCCCTTCCCTTCCCTTCCCTTCCCTTCCCTTCCCTTCCCTTCCCTTCCCTTCCCTTCCCTTCCCTTCCCTTCCCTTCCCTTCCCTTCCCTTCCCTTCCCTTCCCTTCCCTTCCCTTCCCTTTTATTAGGAGGAATTCAGCACATGTGAACAGTGGATTGAACAGAAAATAATTTGTTTCATCTAAAGCAGGAATCCTCCTTAATCTTTCCTCTTCTGCTTCTTCTAAGCAGGTTTCCTACTTGGTAATCTAAATAAAATGTGAATATCTTTTGCAGGTATTCAATAGAAATGTTTTATCAGTTATTCAAGAAGGGATTAAGAAGATTAAAGTATTAAACCATAATATAAAACATCATACTTACTTTTTTTCTGAAATGATTTTCCTCAGAACATTCTGAACTATCACGCCAAATGTCTGTGGAGTTTTCCTTTGTTTGCCAAATTCCTTCATCCAAGCAGACTCTGTATACATTTCCTGCACTTCCTGAAAGTAAACAGAGGTTTAGTCTGAAAGGTCAAAATAAAGATATAATTTTTCATGCACATTTCAAGGATTTCTCCCTCATACCATAGCAATAGTACCTAAAAAAAAAAAAAAAAAAAAAAAAAATCAAATAAAAACACCAAAAACACCCACATCTTCTACTTTGTTTTTGACAATATATTTTTAATATTTACACAGAAGAAAGTTGGAACATAATATTGCAAAAATCAGTTCCCAATATATACTCAATCGTTACAAAAAACATGGTTACTCCATCCAAAAGATAAGCCCACGTTTCATTTTAATTCTTTTTCCTCACTATGTTCCTAAGTTCCGTCAACACTGCCTATGCTGTGCTGCAAAAATTATATGAAGATGACTGTGGCTTAACTGGGGAATTATCTTTCTTTTGAATTTCAAAGCACCTGTGGTTGATGTTTTATTTACGCGCTTTGGGACCCTATCAGCAGCTGGAACTTTCTTGGCTTTCAGTGTATTGTAGTTTATACTAAATTAGAATTTGCCCATAACATCAGAAAAATGGTATGGAGATTCTGGCTGATGTTTGTTTTTCAGTGTCTCCACATTTTCTCCATGTTTTCTCTCTTAGCCTCTTGACCTCATTTTAAGATTGTCTTCAACAGATGCCTTCCTAAATCATTAGATGATTTCTAATCAGACCTGAGCTTTTTCATTCATTCTTGAATTCACAAGTGTTTAATTATAAATATAATAAATATATATAAAATGTGTTGGAGCAACCACCAGAATATCTCATTTTATTTAGAATAACTGGAATTGAGAGAACTGTTTTTAGAGCACACATTGCTCTGACAGCAGGAGCTTTGTGGCAGGATTGCTGTCCGTGCCCAGTGTAGTTTGTGTGGTCTAACAAGTAGTGGAGTTGAAACAGGTTCCCCAGGCAGAAAATGGCTTTTCCACTTTTACTGGCAATCTGGCACACTGCACAGAGAGGAAGGTTTTCTTGAAGGACATAATTTATACAAGATGTTTTTTTGGTGGTGTTTTTTGTTTGTTTTTAATTTAAAAAAAAGAAAAAAAAAAAAAAAAAAAAGGATCCTGGAATTCCAGATAAGGTCAGATCAGGAGGAATCTTAAGGTCTGTGTTAGTTACAGACCAACTTCCTGAGAAATTGCTCTGCTGTGATATGGTCCCATTCTGTTGCCAGGTTAGCTCTCTAGGCATTAAACTGACCAATCTGACACACAAAGTGGGAGAGAAGAAAAAATACATTCTCAGTTCTTATGCATCAGCATTAGGGAGAAGTTTGGTCACACTTGATAAACTCATCCTCAAAGTGGTTATGCAGGAACCTTACTGTGAATTTGCGCCTTGTGATTCAAGAGCCAGGAACAAAATAGACCAGAACCATCTGTCCTATATCTGGATTCCCAACATACATTCCAAGAAAAGTTATTACATTCACGTTACCATTTTCCAACCATGGCAAATATGAAGGACAGGGAACAGAGACATTTCCCGGGGGTGAGTAAGGCCAGCAAACAAACTGATCAAATGTTCCATTGCAATGTATTCCTGGGGAGAAAAGAAAATACCAAGAATCACTGTGATTCTGTGATTCTGTGAAATAAATATTTTTTAAAAAAATTAGGAAATGGATAATCATGAAAAACAATGAATACTGAGTAACCTGTGTGGGAATAGAAATGTTGTTTTTGCAGAGTTACATTGTTTAGAAGGAGGGAATGTGGTACTGAGATATGCTTACAGTGATAAGAAAGTTTAGCAGGCGACCTTGTAAAATGCAGACAATCAGACTCCTTAGGACAATTAGGTGAAAATCACGGTGTCAAGTCAAGTCAGATAAGTGAAGAAACATTACCACTTCAAGCAGTAAAAATGTCAAAAGAAATCTGAAATTTAACAGGCCGGCAACTGAAGGCCATGCATTGTTTGTGAAGCATCAGATAGATTGTGAACCTGGATTACCCACTCAGTGGGGAAACAGGGGAGGGTCCTGTCATCAAAAGGTATATAAACTGTGTTTTGGAACTAGTAGATGTGCTCTCTTCTGCTTGTGGGGCACCCGCCATTGCAATCGCGAATAAATCACTACTTCACTGAGATCCTCACCTGAGCCTAAGTTATTGGCTACAGAGTGTTTCTCACAATTTGGGGGCTCGTCTGGGATCCAGTCACCTACTGGGGAGCTCCACCACCGCAGCAGCAGGAAGGCATGCCCCGCTGATTTCAGCGGTCCTGTGCATCGACGGTGGTGGTTCTGCAGAAAGCTGACAGAGGGCCCGAGACTGGTTAAAGAGGCAGGATCCGTGAAGTAGTGGGGAAAGGAAGAAGGTAGGCACTCCAGGTTTTTAAGAATCGATCCGGTAACTCTGTGCACAGACCAAGGTAAGAAATATTAAGTATTGCCTTGGGGGTCGGGTGATCTGGTGTATGGTAAGCCCTTGCACGGGGAAGTGCTGGCACTACACCAGGGGAATCTGGTGTACGGTAATCCTTGCATGGGGCAGTGCTTGAAAGTACACCAGGGAATCTGGTAAACTCAGGTGTGCGGTAACGCTGGCACGGGGAAGTGCTTGGCGGTACACCCCCATCTTTCAGTACGTTGGTGTGTGGTACACTGCAGAAGGGAAATTTCTGTAGCACATACTGGCGAGGGTTAGGAAAGATGGGAAGTGCGAGTTCCAGGGAATCTGGTAAACTCATAGGTGTGCGGTAACGCTTGCATGGGGAAGTGCTTTGCGGTACACCCCCATTTTTCAGTACGTTGGTGTGTGGTACACTGCAGAAGGGAAATTTCTGTAGCACATACTGGCGAGGGTTAGGAAAAATGGGAAAATATGAGTTCCAGGGGACAGGGAGATATCCCTGGGGGAGTGCCTACTAATAGTTCTTCCTGAAGAATGATAAGAAATTGGAAACATAATCCCAAAATTAGAGGGATTGTAAAAGAAAAATAATTAAAAAAAAAAAAAAAGGGTTAAATATTGTGTATCAGTCTGGACAAAAGAACCAATTAAGGAAACAGCAGTATTTTGGCCAAAATACGGGTCTGATGAAAATTCAGGCTTTAAATTTATGTGTAAACAATAAGATTCCTTTTTCAGAGAAGGAGCCAAGTTATGCTCCCTATAATCTTAATATTGAACTGGTGGCAGCAGCAGTCACTCCAGGAAGGGAGACAGGGACTGTAATTAACACTGTCCCTAAAGAAGGATCGTACTCTAGGCTCCGGCAAGAATTAGAACAAGGTAGAAGATATATTGAGAATTTTGCCTTCCCTGATACTAACAGTACTAACACTAACTGTGTATCCTCTTAGGTGAACTACCCCCTCTCCCCCCTCCTTACCAGCAGAGAGGTTAGGACTTTTAAGAAGGAGAGGAAGTCTTTATTCAAGGACCCCAACAGCCTACCTGAACAATTAGACCAGTTCCTACGACCTTATTTATACTCTTGGGGGAGGGAATTATGTCTATAAGTATGTTGTTTATAGGGAAAGAAATGGGAATGATCAGGAGGAGAGCTGCTATACAAGAATGGGAAAGAGCTCATCCTCCAGGACCAGGGGTAATACCGGCAGGGCAGAAATACCCACTTGCCAATCCTGGCTGAAATAATAATAGTGTGCAACACAGAAATCATATGAGAGACTTGGGGTCAGAATGAGAAAGTACTCGGGGATGAGTCCCAAGGACCTGGTATCCCAAGGGCTCTTGAAAGTTCATTGTGTGATTAAAGCCTGGCAAAATACGCAGAAAATGCTTCAGAAGGTGGGGGGATGTAGTGAACAGTCACTGGGGGACCCTCCTGCGGGAGGCCCTGGAGGTGTGTGTCTGGAGGGGAGATAAGAAGGAGAAAAAAAAAAAAGAGATCGAAACTAATGGTATTGACAGTGCAGCGGGTAGTGAGGCAGAGGGTTGGAGAAAGATGAAGAAAATCTTCAGGGGGAGTCAGGGCCAGGATGGAAAGGAGAGGAAGAGAGATGAAGGAATGGCAGGCAAAGAAGGCTGCCTGTGTTGTGGCCCAAATCCTAGCAGGGACAGGCTTTCATAAGATGTTTTAAGTGTGGCCAGGCTGGCAACTTCGAATAGGAATATCTGGAGTGGAAGAAGGAGGAAAGAAGGAAAATGGGATGAAATATACTATATTGATATGTTGTTTCAGTATCTTGGAGAGAAAAGGTATGGAATTAAGTTGGACCCTGACTGAGCCTTTGGTGCTGGTATTAGAAAAGTACAGGCTGGAGAAAGATGAAGGAAGTGTTAAAAGGGTTGCTGAAGGTGTTAAAGGTGTGGCATGTAGTATTTAACAGAGCTGTTTGAAGTTGCATGAGCAGGGAAAGAGGATGTAGGCATTATCTAAGTAACAGTCTAGAAGTTTTGGTATATTTGCATATTTGCTGTGGTGTTTATTCAGTTTCCCAAGCATCGGGGAGGGGGGAACAGCCTGCTCCACCAGGGGCCTCTCCAGCGGCCGCAGGGGGGCTTCGGCTCCAGTGCCTGGAGCGCCTCCTCCGCCTCCTTCTGCACTGACTTTGGTGTCTGCGGGGGGGTTTCTCACTCTCCCAACTGCTGTTGAGCAGCAGGTATTTGTTTGTTTCTTTGTTTGTTTGTTTTCGTGGATGTGCTCTCACAGAGGCACGGACTGTATTGCTCATGACTTGGCTCTGGGCAGCAGTGGGCCTCTTTGGGGCCAGATGAAATTGTCCCTTATCTGCCACGGGGAGGCTTCTGGGTTTTTCTCACGGGGGCTGCCACTGCAGTTTCCCACCCCCACACCCCTCACACCCCCCGAACCTTGCCATCAAACCCAATACACTGGGGCAGCTAGGTCATTACTGGCTTGTAAAGTATCAGGGATTAAATTAACTAATGAAACCCTAAAAAGTGATGGGGGCAGAAGGGGCTGGGATAACAGTGCCACTTTGGGGGGATACCAAGCTGAGACTAGGGGATAAAATGATCACTGGGTAATTATTGTATGTACCCAAGGCAGGGACTAACTTGTTGGGAAGGGATTTGATGATTAAATTGGGCATTCAAATAGGAAATTGTTAGACTGGAATAACAGCGTTATTAATGGAGTGCTCTCTGGCCCTGAGAGCAAACATATATTCACCTCTGACTGGAAAGACCCTGAAATGGGGGCGGAAGCAACAATACAGGTGGACAATTTTACCTCAGGGGTTTATAGGGCCACCTATCCGTTTGGGTAAGTTCTAAAAAAAAAAAAAAAAAAAAAAAAAAAAAGATTTTGGAGCAATTACAACCTCCCAAGGAGGTATTAATGTTAACAAATATGTGGATCGTTTTCTATTGTCAGGACAGGAGAAAAGAGTTGTGAAGAAAGCTACTAACAAGCTATTCAACTTTCTGGGAAAGCAGGGCTTGGGAGTATTGAAAAATAAATTACAATATGGAGAAAGAGAAGTCAGGTATTTAAGGCATCTAATGTCTGAAGGAAAACAAAGAATAAATGCAGAGAGGATTCAGGGAATTGTTGAAAATTAAGAAAGAACTAAAAAGTTTTAAAAGAAAGATTTTTTTAAGGAATCAGGAGCCATGAAGTCTGAAGGAAAATCAATACTCCTTGATGGGAGAGAAATGCTGAATAAAGTGATAATGAGGCAAATATTAACTGTTTTACATCAGAAGAGTCATTGGGAGGTGCAAGCAATGTGTGATGTTGTGCTAAGAAAGTATGTCTGTGTAGGAATATACACTTTAGGGAAGCACATATGTAGAGGATGTACCATATGTCAAAAGGTAAATAAAAAGGTCTTCTGTAACCCATCTAGAGGGGGACGGGAGCCAGGGGTTTGACATTTCCAAAGTATACAGGTAAACTTTACTGAGTTACTTGTTTGTCCTAATTGACCACATGACTAGATGGGTGTAAGCTTTACTGAAAGGGTTAAAGCAGGCCTTAGAGATTGAGTGGGATTTTCACAGCCCCTGGCACCCCTCCTCTTCTGGGAAGGTGGAGCGAATGAATCAGACATTAAAGAAGCAATTAACTAAACTAGTGTTAGAAACCCAACTTCCTTGGGTAAAATGCTTACTCCTACAGGTTTAAACAGCACCAAGAAAGGATATAGGAATTTCACCATATGAGATGCTGTTCAGATTGCCCTATCTGGGCAAAAGGGATGAGATACCACAATTCAAAATAAGAGAGTTTTCTTAAGAACTGTATTCTGGGGTTGTCCTCTTCTTTGTCATCTCTCAGGACCTGTGGGTTGTTGGCTCAAACCCCACCTTTGGAATTTCCCATTCACCACCATCACCCAGGAAACCGGGTCCTGATTCGGACCTGGCAAGAGTCAACTCCAGCCTGAATGGGAAGGACAATTACTGACCACTGAAACAGCCGTAAGAACTGCGGAAAAAGGTTGGACTCACTATACTCGAGTGAAGGCATCCGTCGATGCTAGTACCTGGGAAGCTGTTCCTACAAAAGACTTGTTGGAAGTTGAAATTGAAGAGAAAAATCTCATAGTGGACTCTGAGCAGGATAAGAGCTTACAATTGTAAACTAACCTTTTATTTTCACAGGTAACTAACGAGTGTGACTTGTGATTGAGAGAAAGGACAGACCTATAGCAAATTGCAGTGCTCCCAAGGGGGGGTTGTTATAGTAGTAGTGTACATCTTATTCTTTGTATTGATAATTATTTGGAAACCTAAGGTTTAAAAATAATGACAGGGAAAAATTGATTACTAATTTTGTTTTTAGTGATTCTAGGCCTCAGAGAAGGCCTCGGTCAATTGGCAACTTGGAAAAGGCATGACCAAATAATAGCAAAAACGGGATACCCCATCAAAATATGGGTGACTGTGACAGAGGGTTGTGTACCACAATCTGCCACGTTTGATGTTTGTGAGGTGTTAGCTTGTGGAGATTTAAATGCCCAACGACAATTGAGCAGACAGAACAAATAACTGGGAGAGACCCAACAGCCAGATTGAGAATAGCTGTATGGAAATGATCCTCTATTGCCATCAGAGAAAGGGAGAAACTCAAGGAGAAAACAGGAGAGAAAACAGGAGGCCCTCTGAAATGTGGCAGTTCAAACATTTGAGATTCGAACAGGGTATGGGGATATGAATGCCTGGATAGAATGGGTCAAATATACTGTCCAGAGTCTCAACCGTAGCTACTGCTATGCTTGTGCCTCGGGATGACCCATTGCCCAGATAGTGCCCTTCCCATGGGGGTGAACCGAAGACTCCCAAGGGATGCGATGTATGATTGCATTGTACCAAGAAAAGACTGCCTGGGGAAATGAGGCCTGTAAGTCTCTCTTTGCTGTTCCTTGCATGATAGCAATATCACTGTTCCCCCTGCATTCTCTACAGCTATAGGTAACCATACAGCTTGCCTCTCACGGCAGGGTGTGAGTGCTACCTGGCATCTGGGAGAATTTGCCTTGTGCTACCAAGGACTTGATGGGAAACTGCTCAAGACTAGAGATCCCCAGGGCAGATCTCTGGTGGTACGGTGGAGGGAAGATCTTACGGTCCACCCTACCATCTAATTGGGAAGGCACTTGTGCACTTGTTCAATTAGCTATACCCTTCATCCTGGCATTTGAAAGAGAAACATCACAAATACCCAGAAGAAGTAAAAGAGGCTTAGGAATATCATTTGATGATAGAGTATACATAGATTCTATTGGGGTACCTAGAGGAGTTCCGGATGAACATAAAGCCAGAAATTAAATTGCTGCAGGGTTTGAGTTACTGTTCTGGTGGGTAACAATCAATAAAAATGTGGATTAGATTAATTATTTCTATTATAATCAGCAGAGATTCATCAATTATACCAAGGATGCGATGAGAGGAATCGCTGAACAACTAGATGCCATCAGCAAAATGGCTTGGGAAAACAGGATAGCAATAGATATGATGTTCATGGAGAAGGGTGGTGTATGCGTGATGCTGGGCAACCATTGTTGTACTTTTATCCCTAACAATACTGCCCCGGATGGCACAGTAACAAGAGCATTGCAAGGGTTTACCACCCTTGCCAATGAATTGGCAGAAAATTCGGGAGCAGACACTTCCATTACAGGATGGTTGAAATCTTGGTTTGGTAAATGGAAAGGAATGGTAATGTCCATATTTACATCCTTGATTGTAGTAGCAGGAGTTTTGACGGCTATTGGCTGTTGCATTATTCCCTGTGTAAGGGGACTTGTCCAGTGGTTAATGGAAACCGCATTATTGAAACAAATGACCATAGATCCACCACCCTACTCAGATAAAATGATATTAGAGGAAATGGAGAGCAAAGAAAGTGAAGAAGAGAAAAATATTTACCAAATTACACTTAAAATAAATAAATAAATAAATAAATAAAAATAAAAAGAGTTTTTGCAAAAATCAACAGTTTATAAAAAAAAAGAAAAGGGGGGAATTGTGGGAATAGAAATGTTGTTTTTGCAGAGTTACATTGTTTAGAAGGAGGGAATGTGGTACTGAGATATGCTTACAGTGATAAGAAAGTTTAGCAGGCGACCTTGTAAAATGCAGACAATCAGACTCCTTAGGACAATTAGGTGAAAATCACGGTGTCAAGTCAAGTCAGATAAGTGAAGAAACATTACCACTTCAAGCAGTAAAAATGTCAAAAGAAATTTGAAATTTAACAGGCCGGCGACTGAAGGCCATGCATTGTTTGTGAAGCATCAGATAGATTGTGAATCTGGATTATTCACTCAGTGGGGAAACAAGGGAGGGTCCTGCCATCAAAAGGTATATAAACTGTGTTTTGGAACTAGTAGATGCGCTCTCTCCTGCTTGTGGGGCGCCCGCCATTGCAATCGTGAATAAATTACTACTTCACTGAGATCCTCACCTGAGCCTAAGTTATTGGCTACAGAGTGTTTCTCACAACCTGCAATCACACAGGCTCATTCTGTGTGGAGTGGATACCAATCCCATCATATAGAGACCTGTGTTCTAGACAGAAATTATTTAGATTTAACATAAACTTTGTGCATTCACAGTGCAGTGTTTGGTGCACAGTGCAGAAATAGCTGCTGTCCTTCCCTGGATGTACAAAACAGCAGTAGGTATTACACGCTTCATTATGAACTAAGGGTGTTATTCAAAATCAGCCTGGGGCCTCTGTTGTCCAAATGTAACAGATTCCAGGTATGTGAATTGTGTTTGTACATGCCACTGTGTTTGTACATGCCACATAGTTTTAGCTGATAAATGGAAAATATTCTACTTTTCATGACTGCTCTGACACCAATTTTCAGCACAGAAAACTATAAACTTCTCTGATAGTGAACCTGGGGAACTAGAGTATAGAGAGCTTACAATCTCTCAGAAAAACTCAGTCATTTTTAAGATGTCATGTCACTCACAGGACTTAAGGTTAAGATACACCACTTTAAAATGCAGAAGTGAAATAGTTCAGTCATGTTAGAGTAAGATAAAATAAAATGCATTAATGACTGCACTAGTTTCTTGGTTATTTTCTGTCCTTTTGTCTTTTTTTCCAGGGTAAGTTGAAATTCTCTTCTCTCAACATTAAAGCTTGCTGCCCATCCATGGTAGAAGAATATATCCTGGTTCATTTTCCATAACACTCAGCAATACTTTGAGAATCTTGGGTGGGAAGAAGAATATAGAGAACAACAAATACAGCTGTGGGCTATCTCACCAGAAACTTTATGGCCTGCTTCTGCTAAAATACAAGGGCAATATTTGCATTCTTAATAGTTCCATAATATTTTTTGAGGCTGAACTTGTGACTTTATTTGCCTTGCATAGTTGTTAACATCTATAGCTGCATTTTTGTCATTCATTTCACCAATATCTCGTGAGGGACACAAAATAGGAGAGGAGAGGAGAGGAGAGGAGAGGAGAGGAGAGGAGAGGAGAGGAGAGGAGAGGAGAGGAGAGGAGAGGAGAGGAGAGGAGAGGAGAGGAGAGGAGAGGAGAGGAGAGGAGAGGAGAGGAGAGGAGAGGAGAGGAGAGGAGAGGAGAGGAGAGGAGTTGGAACTTCTCCAACTACTCACTACTCAGACAGAGCCTGTGTCATCCTCTCCTGAAGACAGACACCTAGCTGAGCAGAACTTATACTTTTAGTGTAAAATAATTGCAGATTATGAGCTCCCCTTTTGCTAAAGAGCATAAATAATAATAAAAAAAATATAAAAAATAATTAAAAAAAATAAATAAAGAGCTCACACACAGAGGTAGGAGACATGGACTCAGGTCCTCCCTCTGCCACTTTTCAGGAGAAGACACTGTCCTCTGAACCTATTCTGCTCTTGAGCTAAGAATCCGAGTTACAGAGTTGGGAGAATATATAAGGAACTGCAAGCTAAAGGTTACAGGTGCCAGGTGATCATGGGGCAACCTGTTTACTGTGCCTTAGTTTATTAACCTAATTACATTACTGCAAAAAGCATAAGCAGTCCTGTGAGAAGAGAGCAGGCCCCAGGTGCCTTGACTAGGCAAAAAACAGACTATGCTTTACCTCATTTGTTTTGTGTTTTTGTCTGCTATGGCTTAGTTTCTAAATGAGAAATGGGAGTCATCTCATTTTCCCTTGATGACCTGTTGTCTTATGGCTATTACAGTTTCCAGGAATATTGTTTTGACTTTCCTTCAGGCTGAAAAGGGGAGTGAACATAGGTTTCCTTCAACTAAATGATGTGTTTCATCCAAGTAATGGGTAGCAGCCATTTCTTGACTGTGTATTCTGTGACATATCATAATGGTAGCTCAGGACCAGCTGTTCAGTAGTTCTTTTCAGTATATGATCTGGTTTTATATATAAAAACGTAATATATTTCAGGACAAAAACAGCCATTAACTTCATGACTGCATGTCTGTAGGTCTAGTTACGGCTGACTGTTTACATTTAGAATTTACATTTAGAGGCACACGGTTGTGCAAAGCAAGTAAAATAATTTGAATTTTGCATATTCAGCAATGTTACTTAACACATTTTTTGATTGTTCTGCTTGTTTCCTTACCAGCATCTACAGTTGATTCCTGTAGCATTTTCAAGCATTCTTGTTTATATTTGTTCCATCCAGTAGTTGTTTTTTCCAGCAGAGATGCTTTGGCCTGTGAGTAAGAACACCTTGCATGAGGAAAATCAGAGCCTTGTGGTGTTTTACTGAGGTAGTTTCCTTCCATTGTAACAAATTTATGAACAGAGGAGAGGAGAGGGTAGGAGAATGGAGACAAGTTAGGTAAGCAGGGAGAAAAAGGCCTTCCTTCTCTAGGAGACTCTTACTGAAATTTCATTAGTTGTTTTCTTTGCCTGAGCAAGAAATGTATTGCCATGGTACTCTGTTACCATAGAAACCACCACCACCAAAAAAAGAAAAAAAGACAATTCCTCCACTGTAGAAAATGTGTGCTGATCTTCAAAACTTCTTCAGTTTTTCCAAGCCTTTTACAATCACTTTATGCCAAAGTCAGCTAACCGTTCTCATGTAGGTTTCTTATTTATGTTTCTGTTTTTGCTAGACTAATTTATGAATCTGATTTATAACAGTTTTGAGGGCTGTTTATTGTTACAGCTTTTTTAAAGATAATCAACCTTACTTCAGTACTTCAGTAATAATTTGAAAGTATAATAAACAAACAATAATATTTAGCTGCTGTTATCTATTCTGCAATGCATTTTGTGCTCCACCTGAGCACTTCAACAGACACTTCTTCCTCCAACACCTGCAACTGTGCTATAGACACTTTTATTTTCCTAAGCATTTTGAAAAACACTCAATCATTCATCTTAGTTATCTTATCCTCTTTGCCTAGAGATGGTACAGTTTTACTGTCTCCTCTGAAAAGTTAGATTTCTGGAGAATATAATCTGGAATAACTACTTTTATGTGGTTTGCTTAAAGAGAATAGAAAGAGGAGCACTTCAAAACCAATTTCTCTTTTACTATTGTAGTGTAGTATAGGCTCAACTTTGGATTTATTCAGTTTGGTGACAGTGAATTCTGCACTTTCCCCTCTTAGTGCCTGGAAAATCAACCCTTCTGCAATGTCAAGACCCCATCTGGTCCTCTTGGCTGTTCCTTTCCCTAAATGAGCACTTTGATGTACAAATCCTGGTGGGCTGCATGAGAGAACATAGTTTCATTTATATGGACAGCATAGAAGCTGCAGAACCACATTAAATAACAAAATTGTAGAATCATTTAGATTGTAGAAGACCCAGTAGATCATCAGGTCCACCCACCAACCAACACTACCATTAAACCATATCCCTGAGTGTCACATCCATATATCTCTTAAATATCTCCAAGGATGGCAACTGTACCACTTCCTTAGGCAGCCTGTTCCACCTGACATCTAATCTAAGATTTTCCTGGGGCAACTTGAGGTGGTTGTCTTGCATTCTGCCACTTGTCCGTTGAGAAAAGAAACCAGCCTCTACCTTGCTCCAGCCTCCTTTCAAGCAGTTGTAGAGAGAGATGAGGTCTCCTCTCAGCCTCCTCTTCTCAAGACTAACCAACCCCAGTTCCCTCAGCTACTCCTCATATGTCTTGTTTTCCAGTCCCTTCACCAGCTTTGTTGCTCTTCTCAGAACACATTCCAGCAACTCAGTGGGTTCCTTGGAGCATGTGGCCCAAATCTGAACACAATACTTGAGAAGTGGTCTCAAAATTTGGATAGTGGGTTAAGTACAAATTTTCAAAAAAGCAATTATCCTTACACCAAACAATATTTCTTAGCTCACCAGGGAAAATCCATTTCCTTTTGTCTGGACTACCCCCTTTTTGGAAACTGCCTTTCACATCTGTGCTTTTGTATTGGGCTTGTCTGAGCTAGGTGATGTACCAAGGACTGGCACCTGTACCTTATTCTTTGAAGCTAAGTTTGTTGGAAAATAAATAATATTGTATTTATTTACTTTCAAACAAGAACATTGGTGAATATTAGCTACTTGTTATATGAGACCACACCCTATGCATATTTTTGCTATGTAAGATGTTGCCTGCTCTCTGCTCTGCTTTGAGAAGCTCAGCTAATTTCCAGACACTGTGCTTTAAATTCCAGGGAGTAGAAAGACTATAATTATTCTTCAGTTGATGGGTTTGTAAGATAAGGAGAGAATATTTACATCAGCTATGAGAAAGGAATGCATGTTTCCAAAATAAATATCTTGACATTTCCCTCATGTGGGTCTCAAAATGCTGAAAGCATGGGGAGATTCTTTGTACACTCCTGGGTCAGTGAACCTCATTCAAAGAGGCAAATAGAAGATGACGCACTTGTGGAAAAGACTGCTTGATTTAAGAGATAGCACTTCTGTTTCTAATAAACAAATGCATTAAACAGCTAAGGAAACAGAAAAAGCCATATAATGGCGACCTGGCTGCTTGTTTGGTTCCATTACTAGAGAAAGAGTTGAGAAGCTGGCATGAAGAAACTCAGTTAATAAGATGGAGGAACTGATTAAGTATAAGTGCAGATTCATTTCCTTTCCTAATGCAATTGTCATTCTCTGCAAAACAATAAGCAGAGTCAGATATTCAATACCCGGTCACTATTGATGTAAATGTCTGTGAGATGATTGGTTTTCTGCCATAAGACTCTCTGATAAAAGTAAATAAATTAAGGGAAATTAAGGAGGTAAGACACCTTGATGTCCTGTATCTGTTTAGCTAAGCGAAAAGGATTCAACAAAAATATCAAAGAGACAGGACAAGGATACAGATTTTGTATCTTATATTTGTGTCATTAATATTCTTCAGAAAGGAGTGCAGGTTCTCTCAGAAAGAGGAAGATCTACAGCCTGAGTCAATGTGAGGAGTACAGCAATAACTGCTGTGATCATAGGGACTTTTCCTGCTTTCACCATGTGTGAAGGCCTAGTTCTCTGGGTGTGTTCTAAAAAGAGATGACACATCACTCTGCATCTGAAATGGGTCTGTGATTAGAGATCCCAATGAGGTTTGATTGTGATTTAAATTTTGTGCTACTCTGCTACCAAAACTTAAATGCATGCTCTCAAGCTTTTAGGTAAATTTAAAGTGATCTCACTTTCTGACAACATGCAGCTAAACATGGCTTTTTGTCTCAGTTTTACATTTCAGTTGACATTAACGCACTCTAGCATTTAAACAGAACTTTAAGCTCAGAAGAAATTGAATACCAAAGTCCAAGACAGAAGCTCAGAAAGTCTGTGACCTTTTGACCTAAACTGGACATTTCTTCATTTCAGAATGTCTGACAATTTGCTGGTAATATATAAACCACATTAGTCCTAAACGCTTGCACCAAAGTTCACTGGCACTGAAATTTTATCAGACTTTCCTGGAAGGGTCTTTAAGTTCATTTAGTTCACTCAGAGCACACAAGGTGCACAAAGTTGACACAGCTGCTTAAAAATAAGCAGAGAACATTGCATGAAGCTCTTGTTTAAAAGGTGGATTAAAATAATAAACGTCCAAAGTTGCAAACGGACTGATTTAAATCTGTTTTTTTTTTTTTTTTTTTTTTTTTTTTAAATAACTGACTACATTTTAATCAGGATTTCACCTTTTAAATTTCTTATACTAAGCCAACAATAAAATGAAATGGTTCTGTTTGTTTATTTGGACAATGCTATTATGGTTAGAAAAAAAATAATAAAATTTTGGAATGAATTAGAAATAATGTAAGAGTTCAAAGGATTATTCATTCTTTCATCCATCATCCTGATTTACTCTGATTTCATATCTCTAGAGGTGTTTGCTAGAACATGTGGATATAGTGGTATATGACTATTGTTTTTTCTTTATTGTTAAATATAAAAAAATACACATTTCTTTACATGATCTGTTGTAAACAAGTTACAGGAAACACTACAATAAAGTAACTCACGGTGATTTATAGTCTTGTAAAACTTTGACTTCACAAAACTCATTGGGAGATTTTCTTGTTAATATTGATGGCACCAGCACTTAGGTCAAGACTATGGATTCAAAGCTTCTCAAAAAACTGAGAGATGCTTCAGTTCTATTCTCATTTATATGAAAGAAGTTCTAGATTCAATTATCCCAAAGCAATAAGAATATTTTCTAATAAAAAAATAATAATAATAATAAAATATCAGAATATGTGTCTCCTGGTAATTTTTTTTTTTCAGGATAAAAAAGGAAAAGGAGCAAAATTAGAGTCTTTACAGCACATACACATGCAAATACATTTCCTGTGGAATTAAGTGTAGGACAAGTGGATAGAAATAACTTACTACTTTCGGTTTAACATAAACCTATATATTGTGTTCATTTTCTTGTATAGTTATTTCATATAAATTTACCCTAAATTTATATAGATTTTTTTTTTTTTTTAGACAAATTGGAACTTACTGCAACATCTTAAGATTTTTTGTTTTAAAGTTACTGAACTAATGGTACACATTAATGAACATGAAAATGAGAAAAAGAGAAAGCAAAAGAAAAAGCAAAAGAAAAAGAAAAGGAAAAAGAGAAAGCAAAAGCAAAAGAAAAAGAAAAAGAAAAAGAAAAAGAAAAAGAAAAAGAAAAAGAAAAAGAAAAAGAAAAAGAAAAAGAAAAAGAAAAAGAAAAATTCATTTAAGTGAATTACACAGAGATATTATCATTAAATACTGAAAGTTCTTAAAATTTTAAGACAATATAGATGAAGAAACATGCTTTTAAGTTTTTATAGATTTATAAGAAATAGAAGTGAACAGTTTGCTAAAGCTCCACAAGAAATAAAAGTAAATATTGTATATAGTTTTTGCTAGCCTTCTTAAGAAGCTGAGGTGCAGAACAACACCAATAACCTCGACTTGCATTGGAGATGTAACACTCACTCTTCATATATGTCTAAAAGGCTAAGCTGTAGCTCTGTAAACAAACCTAAGGTGACTTTAGAATACAAGTGCAAAAAATAGTAGAAAATAAACATATTTCAGAATGAAATTGATCTCTGAGGCAAGCTGTAAAATAAAAATAATAATGATCAATATTGTTATGAAAAGAAATTGTATAAACACAAGTAAACACAACTTATTCACTGTATGAATCAATGTTAATAGCAGAAATTTGTAATAAACTACCTATTCAGAATGAGTTACGATACAAAATTCTACAGCTTCTCAGTCAACATTTCTCATAACTCATTTTAACATTAATTGTTATATCAGAACTATTTTTGAAACAAACATGCAGTGAAGGTTAAAATGCTGTGTGATAGCTTTATACTGCTAATTATTAATTATTGAATTAGCTTACCTGTTTAACTAGAAATAATATCATGACAGAGCTGGCAGGTCCAGCAGATATTCTGGACCAGAGCCCCATGGTGGACCAGAGACCAAAAAGTGTCATCATGCCCATTCTAATAATTTTGTACCCAATATGCTGCTATTTCCCTCTGCTATGGATCAAATATATCACCCAGTCCTGTGAAAAAAAGAAAAAAAAAACAACAACAAAACAACAACAACAACAAAAATGATCTTCTTTTACAAGTGTAACCGTTTCAAGAATCTTCTTACAAACAAGCCTGGAAGTCTACAAGAATGTCTAGGCTTGATGGACTCCAACTAAGTCTTGTATTTTTTCTGATTAAAGGCACAGATAATTTTCTCTAAACTTTACAGAAAGTCTGCTTACTGCAGCTTGTCCCTTAGCCAATAAGAAGTCACAAAACTATTAAAACATTAAAGGGCTGATCCTGTTCCCTTGAAACTTCATGGGAATTTTGCCAGTGGTTTTGCAAGAATGGAATACAGCTCCATGAATATATACATATATTTATACATACCACATGAAACTATTAAAAGATGACCCAGAATGAAAAAAAAAAAAAAAAAAATGTAGGAAGGTTTCTGAATCAAGTTAGTTGATAGGAAGCTGCTCAGTAATAGCTGTTTTAATCATTTCTGATCATACTTCATCAAATATGTACCACCAGTACATATTTCTCTAAGAGATTCTAAATATACAAAACCTAATCTAACCAGCAGTTCAAGTTTTACTGCAGTTTTTGTAATGTTCAAAGTTTTCTCACAATGTCAGCTGCAAGTTTTGAGAAGCTGCCAATGAATTTCAGCTTGAATTTTCAAAACATTTTTTGCAGCTTTTCTAGATTCAGAGGAAAGCCTGAAAATATTAATAACTTTATATGATATGTAGACTCATGAAATGAAAAAAGTCCATTTGCAGTACAATAATTTTCATGTCTGGTTTATGCTTTGAGTTGACAGCATGGAGAGTCAGGTAGGTGTTACCTTCTTCTTCATTTCCAGAATTGCTATTGGTACAGGAAGATTCTATGTACCTTTCCCATACAGCTGAGCAAGAAGGGGCAGAGATATGCCACTAAGACCATAGAGCCAGTGGTAGCCCAGTTTTCAACACTAGACATAGGCTATATCTAAACTCTGTAATACAATCATTCAACCTGTCCAGCAGTCATGGAATCATAGAACCATAGAATCATAGAACAGCTTAGGTAGAATGAAACCAAAGATATCCTGTTCCAACTCCTTGCCATGGGCAGGGATGCCTCCCAAGGTTGGCCAAGGCCCCATCCAACCTGGCCTTAAACACCTCCAGGTATGGGACATCCACAGCTTCCTGGGGATGCCTGATTCAGTGCCTTACCACCCTGAGTGAATAATTCCCTTCAATATCTAATCTCCCCTCTTTAATTTAAAACCATTCCCTCTTGTTCTGCCATTGCCTGCCTAAGCAAAAAGTTGCTCTCCATCTTTTTTATAAGCCCATTTTAAGTACTGAAAAACTGCAATGAGGCTTCCCCATAGCCTTCTCTTGTTCAACCACAGCTCTCTCAGCCTTTCTTCATAGGAGAGATGTTCTAGCCCTCTGAACATCTTTGTGATCCTCCTCTGAGGACCTCCTCTGTGGCTTTAATAGATCCACATTCTTCTTGTGCTGGAGGCCCCAGGCCTGGATGCAGTACTCCAAGGGAGGTATCACAAGGGCAGAGTAAAGAGATACAATCATTTCTGTTAACCTGCTGGTCACTGATCTTTTGATGCAGCCCGGGGTGCAGTTGGCTGTCTGGGCTGCAAGCGTGCACTGCTGGCTCATGTCAAGCTGTTTATCCACCAGAACCACCAAATCCCTTTCAGTAGGGCTACTCGCAATGAGTTCTTCTAGTCTGTACTCATGGTGGGGAAAGACCCAGCCCAGGTACAGCACCTTCAACTTCATTAGGTTCACATGGGCCCAGGTCCAAATTTGTCCAGGTCCACTTGAATGGCATCTATTTTTTCTGTTCTGTTGACTGCACCACTCAAATTGGTGTCATATGCAAACTTTCTGAGGGTGCACTAGACCCCATTGTTTATGTCATTGATAAGGATATTAAATATTTATCAGCAGTGGGTGTGTCCTGACTCACTACCCACTCACATGCCCAAGGTTTTGTCTAGATGAATCAAGGGGTGGAAGGGTATGATGTATAACCATATGCAATCTTTATATGAAACCTGGATGTGGTACATAAATATGCTGGGACATGGAACGAGAAAGTGCTCTGGAGACAAGCATTTCAGTATGGAAATGGACCATCCTACTCTAGAGAGGCCTGGCAGCAAGGGCGTTGACTGCTGTCACTATTGTGCCTGTGTCCAGGAATTGTTCTTCTGTGTATACAACCTCCCAAAGCCACACCTAACAGTAATTATAAGGACCAGGAAGATGCACCTCAAAACACCCAGAGCAACTGTTTAGCTGTATATTGCTACAAGCGATAAATGCAGATTTTCTAATTGTCATGTGAGTAAGATCAACTAACTCTGTAGTAGGTTACAAACAGCAAACCCGAATAATGCTCTGGCATTGGAGCTCTCTTGAGACCACCATATATATCTCGATGCTAAAGAAATCATGAAGCATACCTAGAACCTAAATGAGCAGATTCACAGGATCTTCTACAATACATCCTTGATATTTTTCAGGACCGTGCAATACCTCCCATCTGCTCTACTGATAGCTGGTACCCGGCAGCTAGTGGTCTGTTTTCTGTTTTCAACTTCTACAAGTTGTTTTTACCTATTCACTTTCTAAAATCATCATTTATGCTTGATCAAGCTTTGTGGTCTCTCTTTAGAACTAAAAATACCCAGGGCTAGGTCAATGAAGGAGACCCACATTACGAGGTTTTGTATCTCTTTTTTGCTCTCACACCAAGGTCCACCTTTGTGTCTCCTGCTTTCCTCAGCACCATCATTTATGGTTTTGCTGTTTTTGCATCTCCTGATACCTCTAACACCATCAGTTTTGTTGGAGTGCTCTACTAAACCCCAAAATCATAATCCAGAATATGGTAAACAGGTGCCTTCCTCTCTTGTAGTGCTAATATGGTTTCCAGGTGATCTATCAATGCAAGAAAGGGCATATACTAAACTCTGCTTTCAGCATCTTTCATCTTGACTACACCTTTCTGTAGCACATAATGGCATTTTAGGAGACTTTCAGTACAAGGAAAAGGGATTTGTGCCAAAGGAAAAAAAAAAAAAAAAAAAAAAGAAAAAAAAAATGCTCCGTATTTGTCACATAATCATATCAATATGTCAATGGGTACTAAGAATGCAACAATATTTCTGTTGTTCAAGTTGTCAGATACATTGAATACAAAGGAATCTGTAAGCCAGGCTCATAAAAAAGAGCAATTATATGGATCAATTTTGTTTTAAGACATGCTCCTGCCTTCACTCCAGATGTAATTTTACAGTTGATCTAAAGACAAACTCTCTTTGGAAATGCCACTAATTAATGAATGGTTAAGTGCTAATATTCAAGAAAGGAAGATACCTGACCAGCAATCTTGATTACTTCCTCAAGCTTAATTTTTCATAAGTGAAAATAGGAACTCTGCGCAGCTGGGGAGTGGAAACATTCCCTCCATTTTTCTTAGGCCTTGGATGAGGCTACAAAACAACTAAGGAGGTCCTCAAAGTCCTTTGCTTATGTGCATCACTCCCACAATCATAAAGAAAGTGGAAATCCTATGATAGGAAGAATAAACAAATGACATAAGAGGCCATATATATACCTCTGCCTGCAAATTTTAGGAGGACTAAGTACTGATGTTTTATGGACTCATTATTTCCCCAGCAGCTTCTTGTCTTAAAAATTAGAATGGGTTTTGTTAAAAGATACACCTCTGTCCTGTGGTGTCACTTTCCCTTAGTGAATGTTTTTGACCTTACAGTCAAAGTGATAATCTAATTACACTCCTGCTCTTTCTGTGTTTTTTTTTTTTTTTTTTTTTTTTTTTTTTTTTTTAATCACATGTTTTTATAATAATATTCATACACTTACACAGCAGGGACAGGTGGATTTGACCTGTTCCTGTTCCTGTAGGTTGTGCATTGTTTTGCAGGGACCCTGTCCCTTGTTCCTTTTAGCACAAATGTTTTTTTAATATCTCATCATGCAACAACTGTTCCACACAAGGTTTCACAAAATTCTTCACTCATTTCATAAGAAAAAGTTTAAAATCCTTTGCATTATCAAATAGGCAGAAAAAGACACATCTCTAACATGTCAAGATGGGAAATGTTTCTTAGGTGAAGGAAAAAATAGCTGTTTCACAGAGTGAACAAACAGATGGGCAGACAAAATTAAGACAATACAGCCTTTTCTCTACTCTTTCACCTAACATTATCAAGGTTTCAATTATGTGTTCATGGAGGCGAACTGGCCAGTGCCCAGAATACTGTCCTTAGCTAAAATGTGTAACTTATGACTTTCATTTGTAACTGGTAGAACTTCAGACAAGTGTGCTCACCTTCCCAGTGGTCTTGGGAAACGATGTAATGCCGTGAAATGCTCTAACTTAGCAACTGTTTTCATCTCTTTAAGAACTTCTTTAAAGTAGGATTCTTGATTGTATTCTATTTAATTCAATGTTCTGTGTAACAGGAGCATTTGGAACTGCAAGGTTAATTTTATTTTTTTCATAGGTGAGAAATGTAGAAGCTTCATAAGTCTGACTCCACCTGCTGATCGAGGTAAGTATGTGAATTTTGTTTCTGTAAATATTTTTTTTTCTGATCGTATATTGGTGTACTTCCTATGCTTCTGTGTTCTTTGTGTTTTTTCTCCTATGATTCATAGGCCAAACTATAATTTATCTCTTCTCCTCGTATTTCTTTCACAAGATATTAGTGCCAAATTACACTGTCCTATATCCTTAATCTCTTCTGCCACATGATTTCTCCTTATGCCCATATCTCTATTTTCTGTCTTAACTACTAAGCTGGTACACTTTGCTGACAGGAAAAAAGATTGGGATAGTAAACACAGGCAGGTGTTTCACCAGGCAGACATAGCTTTATAATAGGTTGTTTCTAGAATAATTAATACTGCAGTCCTGAAGGATGCCAGTTTTAGACCCTGGCACAGCAAGACAGCAGAGAGCCTCAGCAGCATTTTCTCTCAGTCTTTTCTCTTTAGTTTTCTCTATTACAGCATTCAGCAGCAGTTACTGGTGTGAAGGGACAAGAAAAGTTGCCAAACCTTTCTGTACAGAACAGAACAAAGGGGATCACTGCATCCGCTTTAATAGCCCTGATGCCAACAACAGTAATGCTGTGCAATATATCTGGGAGACAGGAGATGACAAGTTTGTTGACCGAAAGTTTCATGCTGGGATATGGTATTCCTGTGAAGAAATTATAAATGGGGAAGGTAAGTAGAAATATGTACATTTACTTCAGAAATTAATCAGAGATTTTTCTATTAATTTGGTGTGAGTTTCCTCTTTCCTGCAATATCATGTATGTATTTTAAAAGAAAAAGTATCCTTAAAAAGTTGCTCTACTCTGGAAAGGGGGATCTTAGAGAGTACTTTCTGTTCAATTCCTAAAAAAAAAAATATATATTATTTTCTGTAAAGAACTTTATAGTGACAGATTATAGTACAGATGAAAAACGTCATACACTTCTAGATAAAACAGCAAGTTAAATTACTTTAACAGGGAAGTGTTTTATTCTTTCTGATGTTGTTACTCCTCTAGGCAAAAGTGAACATATTTGTCTTGAATGATGTTACAGGTGCAACATTAAAAGCACAATATGCTTCTTTGAAAAAAAATATATTAAAAAATGGATTTTCATTTGACCAATTAATTCTGTGATACCTAAGTTTTTTCATGGATTTCCTCTTAAGCACAGGTATTTTCATTTTCTTACTGTGATCTCACCTTCAATAAAGGGAAGCACAAGAAGGTTATTTTCACCTTGCTATAACATAATTTGGAGACTCACTAATCATGAAAGAAGGCATTCGACTGGGTTTCATTCTTGCTATGTAAATATCAGTGGAATGAATGCAAATTGTCATAAAAGAGAACCTCAAGTTAATTTTGGATCTTTGTGTATGTGAATTGCTTAACTGGTTCTAGAAATAGTGTTTGTATGGTAAATACAAATCAGCACTTGATTTTTCCACTTATCATTCTGATTAGTTTAGCAGTGGCAAATTGAATGAAACTTCAGAGGAGTCGTCAGCTATCTGTGCAACAAAATGAAAATATTTTAATGGTTGACTTTCTTGAAGGACCAGTTCTGCCAGAAGATCTTGTACATCATGCAGTTTTAAGGGGGTAGATGTCATAGATCAGAGCAAGACATCTACCAGTGAAGACATCTTTTAGGTGGATATTGCTGGGATCATGGAATCCGTCTGGAATTGGTCTGTCTGCTACGGCAGTTCTTATTTTCATACATGGTGCAGTTAGCAGCTGAAAAAATAAAAACAACAAACCACCCTGTATTTTCAGAGCAGAGCAAAATTAATTACAAGAGCTTTGTTCAAAGCAGCTGCACAGGGGTCAAGAGGTCACATGGGTTTGAAAATCAAAGCTTATAGGAAAAAAAAAAAAAAACACACACAAAAAAAACAAAGCAGTCAAGCTTGTAAGAAATTTGTGTGAGCATCAGTCTTGTTGCTGTACAGCAAACAGTTCTTCCTTCACAGGCAGGATGGCATGCAGTTTTGTAAATCATTAGTTTTCCAGTTCTGACTTTCACAGGTACAACCTTCTGGATAAAAAAAAATAAAATTATAAGCCTTTCTCTAACTTTACCACAAAAGTGTGACTCTGTTTCTGCCTTGAAACAGTCTGAATGGATAAAGATCTGAGCTCCAGGAGAATGTCCACATACCAGGGACTCTGTGTGTACAAACACACATCAGAAATAGCTTATCGTGGTCATCTTAATCTGTATGTTTGTGATATATTTTTTATTTTCTGCATTCTATTAATCTGTTTCTTTAGATCAATACAGAATATATAATCATAATTTTATTTTAAAAGTATGTTTTATTTTAATTCTTTTTTTTTTTTTTTTTTTTTTTAGGTGAGAAATGTAGAAGTTTTGTCAGTCTAGCTCCAGCTGCTGATCGAGGTAAATATGCAATTTTTAAATATAAATAAAATGTTCCTGATCACATTAACCAATATAAATACTCCGTATGTTGTTTTGAAAAAAAAAAAAAAAAAAAAAAGTGTGTTTTAATCCCACACAGTTTTTGTCCTTTATTTAGTTTTTAAACATCAAAATAAAGTCCACAGGACTTGAAATCTGAGTCAATGTCTTTCAAATCTACTCAATTTGAATGGGAAATTTAAAAAATGTATATTTTAATTATGAGAAATGAAAATCAAGATTTCTGAGTTTTTGCCACCTCTCTCCTCAAATCTCCAAATTCAGAGTTAGGACTTTGGGGTTGGCACTATACTGCCTGGAGAGGGCAGAAGGATAGGCAGCATGTGAAAAAGGCCAGGCAATGTGCTGAGGGGACTTTGGAGAGAAGTACTGTGGACTGAGCCAATCTTGATGACAGTCTGAATCCTCTTCCTGCACCCTACACAGAACTATAAGAAAGAATTTCCATTCATCAAGGTTTTGCAACCCAGAGATACCTCCTAAAAGCATAGAGTTAGCCTTGTTCTTTCAAATAACAGTTCCTATTCCTACAATGCATGCTTGCAGATACTATTGAAAGAGCAACCCTCCCATGTAATCCTTATAATTTAAATGGTTAAATCAATCATTTTGGAAGTGATGGGTCCTGAAAAAAAATCCTCCTTCTTCCCCATGGGGTTGAAATTGCATATCCAGGATACTGGCACTGGACTACTTTCTAGATCACGTTTTCAACCCCTGGGGAAAAAAGATGATATCTGAAAGCTAGCTCTCCCTCCCTCTATTGCGTCTATGTCACTATACACAAATAATTACAACTGTTTATTGTATGAGAGCTGTTTATAGTATGAAAAACCATATAGTATGGTTCTTAGCCACAGAGTCATGATCTTCTAAAAGGAAAAGGAGGGGTGAATTGTGGGCCCTGGCCTGAGAGCAACTTACACATGAAACCACTGGTGGGCACAGAGAAGAAATTATCTCTGTGACCAGGAGAGTGGCCACAGGCATCCAAAAGTTAGATCAAGGGACCTAATACAGCACCTTGGTACCTGATAACCACACTGTGAAGCTAACCCTGGGCAGTGAATTACTGTGTGGAAATAAAGGCTCTTGTCCTGCACAAAGGAAAAGAGTTTGTGATCAGCAAAGGTGTATGACTGCAGTGTACACAAGACTTGGGATGCATCAGTCTCACTTTTTCTGAATTTATCATCCTTAGACAAGGCAATGTACACAGGTGTTATCACAGTTACCCAGTGCATGTGTAACAATGGCTCACTATTCAAGAATATTTAGATGCAAGTTCTCATAGCTGGGGAAGCCCACACTGCTGGACAATGTAACATCTGGAGTTCCTGAACAAAATTATTTTATTTTATTTTATTTTATTTTATTTTATTTTATTTTATTTTATTTTATTTTATTTTATTTTATTTTATTTTATTTTATTTTATTTTATTTTATTTATTTTATTTTATTTTATTTATTTTATTTTATTTTATTTTATTTTTTTACTGAGACAAAAATTTGTTTTAGAAATAGACCTTGCCCATGTATAGCTTGACAATAATAATCCATAGTAGTTACTTATAAATTACATCTTAGCAATGTTTTCATTTTAAATTTATGATTGTTAGCATATATATATACCTAGTACATATATGCATATGAATGCATATTAGATCACTATTTGAATCTACAACTAGACGTCTGAAGACATACCAATTTGTTCTTAAGATGGTCTGTGAGATTCAGCAATCAGTTGTTGGCCAGCTCTTGCTACTGTATGGACACAAGAAGACTGCCTGCTCCAGCCAATGGGACATTATCATGTTAATAATAAAACAGCAGGCTAATAATCTTTCAAAGGAAGATTAACTTCTTGAGTAAGATGTAATCAACAGATATCCAGGGAGAACTGAATTAAGCAATACCCAGAACCATGAATCTCAGTGAAATCTGGAGAGCGTTTGGGCACATGAAGGCTTCTCTGTCCAAAAACAAGAGCTTACCTGGTGAGAAACTAAACACAAAAGGAATATTTTAGTTAATGACTAGACCCTCAGGCCATGTGGCTGTGCATGTGGCCTTTGAAGTTTGTTAGATGAATGTCTTCTGTTTTGGTATAGTCTGGACACAGTAGCTGTGGTGTCAACAACTAGATAACTGGAAATTAATTCTTTTGTTTATGAACATTTATTAAAAATTTTCCCCCTTTTTAAAATTAATTTTGTTCAAGTTAATTTTAGGGTAACTACTGTGTATAAAAAATTTACTGCCTGACCTTGTACTGTAAACTTAAGTGTACGGCAGGAACATGCAAGTGCTCTTCTTCTAAATGGCCAAATCTGCAGAGGGAATAACAATTTATGGTGTTGACCATGTTTGTCTTTCTATAGATGTTACAACAACAACCTCACAGTCTCTGACCATTTGTTTAAGTTTGTGTAAACAATATAAAAGAAGAAGAAATAAATGTTGAAAATACTGAATGACTGCTTATAATATCAGTGCTATTAATTTGGTTTTACAGGGGTTTTATGGCTGTCTATTGTAGCAGAGCTACTGTATAACATTTTGCTTCTGACTGGAGTTGTTCTTATGTCAGTAGAAATGTGTTGCTATCATAGTGTCATTGATGGGCTAAAGATCAACGCCTTTTCTGCAGTAGTCACCATACTTGCAGGTACAGTATAATATCTCAATTTATTACATCAAGAAAATTCAACATTGATAGATTTCTAACTGAAGACTAATAACAGTGTCCAGGATTAAAAACTATAACAATACCTATGGAGACACTGTTTCATTTATCCATGTTACTTCTTAATCCAGTGCTATTTAATCACTGAGATCTAGGCAAATTCAGTTTGGAAGAAACTTCAGAAGGTACCCTAGGCCAACCTCCAGCTCAAAGCAGGGCCAGCTCTGAGATTGGACAAGCTTGCTGAGCAGGACTGTATCCAGCTGGATCTTAAAAACCTGCAGACTCTTTGGGGAGTCTATTCCACTGCTTGTCTGTCTTCATGGTGAAGAAGTTAATATATCAGTACCTGAGCAATTTGGCCTGAACTCGGCATTGACCATGCATTGAGCTATTGAGCTCTGGAGGTTGAAGACTTGCAAAGGTGTCTTCCAGCCTGAACTACTCTGTAATTTTGTCTATGTTAAACAATTGTTACTGAGGAAAGTTGCAGTTTAAAAAAAAATAAAAGTAAAAAAAATTTCTGTGACCTTTCTGGGAAAAGTAATCCAAGCTTTACTGTTGGAAATGCTTATTCATGCCACATATAAAGTCTCAACTGCTACAGTTTTTCATAATTTCTTTTAGGCTCCCACCTGCAACAGACAGCAGGTCATTTTTTCCTCTTTTTTAGCTAACATTTGCACATTTTCATGTTTCTATCTCAGCTCCCTGTAGGACAGAGAGTGGTACCCAAACTCTATGATTTCTGAGAACCTGCTGGAACATCTCCTTTCTTCTGAATGATTTTCTTGAAAGGTGTCTAGGTGGTAAAAAAATGTGTGTTTTTTTTTTTTGTTTTTTTTTTTTTTTTCTCACCAATTCTACTAATTACTCAAATTAGTCTCCATTATCTTTCTTGACTAGTGATTTATCAGTAGATTCCCTGAAAAACAGTTTTAAAATATTTTTTCTCCTATTGATCAGAGATTTTCTGTATTTTGAACCTCAGCTATAGACTTAGTAAAACAGTATGATTTTTAACTTGACTATAATAATAACAGTAATAATAATAGATTAAATAAGCCTACCTTTTCAGAGAAACATTTCTACCTGTATCTCTTGATCCATTGTCAAGTTTATTTTGAAAGAAAGGATAGTAAGCTTTGTTAAGTGATGTAAAGAGCGCGATGACCTCCTCCAGTCGCTCTGGCAGTGGAAACCACCATCTTGGCCAGCAGAGCCTAGTCCAGTGCCCGTAGACCCATAGTGTCTGCTCAGACCAAGAGACACAGCTGCCTTTCCCCTTTGCAGGTTCAGCCAATAGCAATGCTAAGCATGTGCCCCAGAGACACACAGGACACACAGACACACAGAGAACACTGACACAGCCACAGATAAGGCACTGCCTTGAACAAGGCAGTCCTCCACAGAGGACTCACATAAAACATAAACACAGACAGCTGAGTCCCTTTCCTCATCTTGGGCTGGCACAGGACCTGTGCAGTCACACACACAGCACTCTCTAGGTTTGCAAGCACACACACACTCATGGGTCTCCAAGTACAGCCCCTCTGTCTGTCCAGCATGCCAGTCTAGATCCCTGACCCCCTTACCTATATCATGGCTCCCCTCTTCACTGGCTGGTCCAGCTTGATGCTTGCAGCTAACATGCAGCTCTCATACACATTCCAACTTTGCAATATCCCTGGAAGAACCAGCATTGACTCTCCACTCTCCTTACACCTCAGCCCAAACCTGAGGTCCTGCTGACTGGGTTAGCTTGAAGTCTGCTGGTGAATGCACATGGACAACCTCCCTATACCAGGTTGTCTGTGCATTCAGCCCCCAGAAGCCAGCACCACGCATAGAGGCTGTGATGCATAGCCCCATTTTGGCTGCCAGTGCAGAACCTGGCTCTCACCTGACCCATGTCAGCCCCTTTCCTTTCCCCCTCCCTGCTCTCCCCAGTGGTTGGTTTGGGAACACTCACCTCTCCTGCCCCAGTGTCGGGGAGTAGAAGACCCTATTCACTCCAGCAGGTGCACTGGGACCCTACTGGTCCCAGTAGCTGACTCTGTAGGCCAGGCACCCACAACCCCAGCCTAAATCCAGTAGCTGCCACTAAATTCAACTCAGACTGGCCTCCAAGAAGCTGGTACTTAATCCTTTCAAGTCATATACACACACATATCATGCTTACAGTTACATTTGTCTCTGCTGACAGTTGTTTTTGGGAACATTTATCATTCTTGCTTCAGTAGCTGGTAGTGAAGGACCCCCACAGGCTCCAGTAGCTGGCACCACAGGTCAGGGGCACCCATACCCTCGCTCTGACTCCAGGAGCTGGCACCCAGTTCATTCACACTGGTCACCCCAGTAGCTTGCACCTGGGGCTCAAAGTCTGTAGGACCCTCCCTAGAACCAGAGAGCTATGGCCCCTCCAGCTACTGACATTAGGACTGTCACTCACTTCTGTAGCTGGCACCACAGACAGGGATGCCTGATTCCATCTTGACTCCAATAGCTGCTTGACTGTTGGAGTCAAGCATCAAATAGATGCTTGACTCCAATAGCTGGCACCAAATTTCACTCATACATACAGACCTCCGCGTAGCTGGCACTTAGTCTTTGCAGCCCACATACAGACAGGATAGACATTGTAAATATACAGAGAGATACATAAGAGAAAGTTTTCATATGAAAAGATGGTAGGACAGACTGCAGTGATCAGATGCAGGGCTCTGCCAGACAAGCACACTTGACTGACCCAATTTCACACACAGCCTGACTACAGTCTGCACCACCCCCCACCCTTTTGCTACTCACTGGTTCTCCTTCCCATGCACATACTGTCATGGTTCTGCAGAGCTTTACCAATCCCACACCCCTCCCAGTCCTGAGCCCCTTGGTCTATAGGATCATCAGTTGCAAAGTCCCAGTTGACCTTCTTGAAGTGGCACCTATAGTTTCTTGATAGCTAATCAGTTAGAGTGACTGAGAGGTTTGTTCCTTGTCATTGTCTCCATATTTATTTTGTCAAGTCTGTGTACTTTGTTTTCTGGTTTCTACCTTTTCTATTAGTTTCCCAGTTGACAATCTCCTCCATCAGATATTCTTACTGGAATAATTTTGTTCATATTCTCACATGCCCTCATCAATGAATCTGACTGATCAGGTCTGGTTTCTATCACTGCCTCCCATATAATTTATCAGTAAGGGTTGTGTTCCTATATATTCGTGTGTGTAGCTGCCTTCCTTTCTTATTATCCCTTGTTGCACTGAGAAAAGGTCAGGAGGAGGGTTACACAGCAAGATTTTACTGGATGCTGTTTATTTCAGATGTTCCCTGATTTTAAACATTTCTTGAGATAATACAAAGTTGAAAAACATGTCTTAGTTGTTTAAATCTGTTGTAAATATAAATCAAATCTAGTTGCCTTATCAAGGAAAGGGTTTAAGGTTTCCTTCACTCTAATCTGAAATGAAGATGTGATTTCTTATAATGACACGTTCCTTATTCTAGCACAAAAATGCAAATTAAAATTCAGCTACTGGAAATTGTAGCTACATAATTCTAACTATTGTGAAAACACACATATTAAGAAAACAGTTATAATATTTAACCATTGTGTGCCAGTGTTTGATTTCCCTCAGTCTTTAGCTCAGACTGTATAAAATGTATAATGTATGTTCTAACTGATGTAGAATATGTTGACCTAAAAAAAGTCATAGTGTGAAATTTTATTCTTATACAAGAGCTAAAAGGAGGGAGCTCCAGTGAAAGATCTCATGTTCACACTCAAGTGTATACATCTCTAGGCAACCAGACTGGAGGATTTAGGAGAAATATTTGTTTTAACTCAGAAATGACTATGATATGCCATCTTTCTGGTGAGAAATGAACAATTCTTATGGTTGGACCAGATGATTTTGGAGGTCTTTTCCAACCTTAATGATTCTATAGCTGACATCAGTCCTCTAATCCCTACATCTACAGTTTAACATCTTTCTTCAGTTTATTAAGGAATGTGGTATCAGGGTGTCAGCTAACTACCAAAGTTGTGTTTCACACTATGACGCCCTTTGGCTTTATACTGTATAGAAGAGCTGTCTTGATTGCCTGTTTCAAGGAGTACCAGTGTTTCAGGGAAGGACATTTCCTAGTGACTACTGAAGACAGAACATGGTTAGTCCTCACTTGTTATGAACTAGACTGAGAGCCTCTGTGTACTAGCAATTGCTTTGTTTTGTAAGAATTCATGAAAAAGATCTACTTTGGGAACACCTAACAAATTGGGTCTTGTGAGTTTGGTGGGGGGCTGTCAGCTCTGAGAAGCTCATGTATGTTAGACAGTGGGATGTTTGATAATTTTAAGATCATTATGGATTTGTAAATGTAGCTAGGAACAACAACAACAAAAAAGTTCATAGGGAAGTTCACTGCTGGAAAATAAAATGTTAGGCTTATGAAGAGACCTTGTAGGAATTTTGAAAATTAAATTAATAAATATGCTACTTTCACAATTGAGCCTTTCAATGTTTTTTAATAGTCATTTAGTGATCTTCAATTTTTCATTCACCTCAATAATGTTGATAAATCTTGTTGCATTTAATGTACTGCAAAAGTGCAGGTACAAGCATTACAAAGGTACAAACATTACTTGTGCCTTTGAAAATCTTTCCACTGAAAGACAGGAAAATGAGGGAAAAGTGACCTATGCAATGCAACTGATTGAGACTTTGTTGTTATGGCTGATTCCTGCTTAGGGCTGAATTACTAAGTAGTAGGTTTTCAGATGGTGATAACGAATAACTTTATTGTTTTTCAAAATCTAAGGACTGCATGTCCCACTGCTCCCGTAGATTCTCAAAGCATACAAAGTAGGTGTCAAAGGATTGTACTACTGGTTGTACTGGTAAATCGATGACACATAAATACAGTTTGTATTTTTCAGTGTCTTACAGGTTCTTTGTAAAATATTCTTTAGGAGTTCAAGGGACAACTGCAATAAATCGACTAAGAAGAATGTCATCAGTTTACCTTTTCTAATAGTCTTTCATTATATTTTTTAGGTCTTCTGGGCATGGTTGCTCACATGATGTATACAACTGTATTTCAAATGACTGTAAATCTTGGTCCTGAAGACTGGAGACCTCACACGTGGGATTATGGCTGGTCCTTTTGGTACTTGTTGGTTTACATTTGGTTCTTCCATTACATTTCAGTCACTTCATCCTATATTCAAGACATTTTTGTACTATAATGAATGGGTCTATGTTATTTCAGTCCTGGGAACACAGTTCAATATTTAGCTGTTTTTGTCCAAATTCAGTAGTCTTAGATTATTGCATAAAATGTATAAGCATGTGAATTTTGCATTTATCATCCTTTAGACAGTACTTTTAGACATCCTTTAGACCTCTGACTGTTCTGTGTGAAGCAGAGGTTCTTTTCCACACACATCAGATTACCCATTTTTATAAGACCCAGGTTTGGTACCTTTGTTTCCCAGGAAGACTGCCTTGTATAAGTTGCTTAGAACTTTGCTGGCCTTATCCATTTAGGATGAATGTTTCTTTAGCATGTACATGCCTCAGGTTGTTGTATTTGGAACATTGCAGTCAAAATTATTCAAATTTTTAAGAACAGACTTGGGTAAAAGTACATTTTTTTTTGACCCTGTAAATAATTGCATCATTTTCTGAGGAGGTCTAGTGAACTTATTAAAAACGAGGACTATGAAGTGGATTTTTCCTGTAGAGATGTCTTTGTTGTACCTTTGGAAATCCATTCAAATTTGATCAATAATGGACATTTGAATGTTCTTATGGCACTAGCTGGAAACAGCTGTCATTTTCCCAGCCATAACTGAGAAAAATAGTAGGAACAACTGTATTTGGTTAACTCAGATGTCCATCAGGCCCAATCATTTGGGTCACTATAGGACAGCTCAGGCTGATTGTCTACATATCAGTACCAGCTCAACTGTCAGAACTATCACCAACATTGTCACATCTACCACTTCTGCCACTACAGTCAGCTTTCCCCTCCTGAGCACCTGTCCTTTCACTATATGGCACATACTTAGCAGATGAAGATTTCACAGCTGCCTTCTAGTTACTCTATGCAGGACCACTGAATGCCCAAAGAAATGCTTGTACCATCATGAAACTTTCCAAGACATCAGTACATGCATACAGAAAGACATTGAGGAAGATGGTGTCTCTGTTGTCTTTTTTTTTTCCTAACCAATTGCATGCTCCTTTTTTCTATCAAGTTTCACATTCTTTCTGTTACTCAGCCTAAATGGTAGCTATGTTACCCTGTTTGATAATCTAAGAAGAAAATAAAACCATACATAGAGGTACCTCACTTCCTCCCTCCAGTTGTCTTCCTTGGTTTCTATCCTCTTATCTCCTTCCATGTGTAATATTGTCCCTCTTCTGATAACCTACATTTAGACCTCCCTTATTATTGCATGACCCTTTATCTCCAGCCTCCCATAAGTACTCTCCCAATGGCTGTTTTGTTTTTAAAACAAAAGTTTTAAAAAAAAGGAAGAGGGAGAGGGAGAGGGAGAGGGAGAGGGAGAGGGAGAGGAGAGGAGAGGAGAGGAGAGGAGAGGAGAGGAGAGGAGAGGAGAGGAGAGGAGAGGAGAGGAGAGGAGAGGAGAGGAGAGGAGAGGAGAGGAGAGGAGAGGAGAGGAGAGGAGAGGAGAGGAGAGGAGAGGAGAGGAGAGGAGAGGAGAGGAGAGGAAAGGGGAAGGTTTCTTACACTATTTATGCAAGGAAAGAGAACAGATATCAAAACATGGGCATTAGTGATTTTAACTAACACTCCATTTCTAATCACCCTGGCATCCACTTGTGGCCAACAATGTCACCAAAACCATGACAAGGACATGGACAGGCAATGGCACAGGAAAAGACTTTACTGCTTTACCACTGGGAACTTCTTAACATCACCTTCCTAAGAGTCAAGGAAAACAGGGAATCAGGCCAATGGCAGCAGCTTTTCATCTCAACCACCAGACTCAGGGGAACAGCTATGCCTACGAGAACTGTTTATCTTCTGTCATGGATCTTCCACCTGCTACAGATTCCCCCTCTCCACATCCAGCCGATGTAGCGATGATTTTTCTTCCACCTGGCTCAGAAGGCATGAAGACCTTTTTCCTTTAAAACACAGGAACTGGTAGTGACAGGTAGGCTCAGTCTCTGGTGGCCCTGAATGTCTTTTCAATAAATCTCTTCATATTTCTCTTTCTATTCTTTGGTAGCTTTCCTGGAGGTTGGAAGATATTTCTGTTATTGGTGAGTCTTTCCATCTCCTTGTGTTTCTCACATCAATGCATCCTTACATCAAGAGACATTTTCTCTCTAAAGAGTTGCTCTGTTCTAAATTCCTGTAACATACTTCAAATGGGATACTCTGTGCAGTGATAGGAAAAATAATCCAGCTGAGCTTCTATCTGTATTTATTTTTTTCCAGAGGAATAACTAGTTACTTCTTTAATAGTTACTCTTGTTCCAGTTGACCTGATTGATCTCCCCTTCGCCATTGGTCTCTGAGCAGAGTTCAAACAGTTAACTTCTTGAAGCTAAATTTCCACTGCAGCCAAACTCCACTTTATCCTCTGCCTCTCTCAGTGACATCATTTGCTTATGTCCTTCCTTGGTTCTCCTTAGTCGATGTTTCTTTTCCTTACTGTTTATGGAAAATAAAAAGTTCTGGTGAAAACATTGAAGAATCCCACCAATACCTTCTTTGCATTGTCAAAAGAAACAATTTACTCCTGTCCTTTGTTTTGTATATTTTGACACAGCATTGGTATATAGGAGCACCTGTTCATAAGAGCTTAATTTCATTCAGTCTTTGGTAAGAGGTCTTTTTAAAAGTTTTCTTGAAAGCAGTTTGTTCCCTTTATTTCACTGGATCCTTCAAAGGGCTCTAACAGATTGATCAGGAACAGCATCTTTAACAAAAGCTGTGCATGAAACACGAAGTATCAGTTATATCAATTTGACTACTAAAGCTACAGTGCTTCAATTATTCAGCCAAAATACCTGCTACATGAGTTAGGCCTACTGCAGATCTGCCACTTTCATCTAATCTCAGGGGCTAAAACTTGGTGTCATTGCTGCCATCTTCAACTCCTCTCTAACATGGTTGTTTTAAGCCATAGGTTACATATAACCATAGGTAGGTCTGCTGTCCCATCTGTGCTTTGTTTGAATGATGAAGCATTCTGTCTGCTTCTGCTGGCTTTTCCCTATTCTTGCTATTTCTTTGTTACAAGAGCACTTCCACTTATCCTCAGATTTGAGATAGTAATTCAGCGTATATTTTGGCTGACTTCAGGAGAAAATATAGCTTAAGCTGCTTCCTCTTCTTCCTGTTCCTAGAGGTCCTACATATCTACATGCCATAATCCACTGCTCTCAAACTCTCTCAAGACATCTGGATGTCTGATTACCCTGGAAACCAATCTTGGCTAAAAATAACACTCAAACAGAAAAAAGAAATAAAGAAGGAAAGAGTTATTTAAAAAGAAAACATAAATGAGTTCATTGAACTACAGCAAGGATATGGGAACAAACAGCTATGAGGCAAATGATAAATTAACAAGAGTTTCTTATACTGATTTCTCCACTAATGGACACATTTTGATTATCCTGACCTTGCCATGTTAAGGACTCTGGTAAGTTTCTCCACTGTAAACTCTAATTCATTCTACTGTGACCATACTTTTGCATGCTAATCTTACACCTCTAGCATGTGTTGCCCACTCAGTGGTGCAGACATTTCCTGCATCTTTAGTAAATTGTACCATCTTTTTAATATTTCTGGATAACTGGCACACATTATTTCTCAGTGGCACCTGTGATATTTTTAGACTCAGTAACTGCACCTATCAATTTATTTTTTTTTAAGTATTCCCATTTTTTCTCAGTTCCTCTTACTGATATTGAACCCTAAACAGAGTAAACAGAGAAATTAGAGTCAGGGTTTCATTAAACAAGAATATTAAATGTGAATGTTACAAGCGTAGAGAGGTCCATTCTGTAAGTCAGGTATATGGATGGTCATTAACCAAATGTCTGACTTCCTCCCTGACCATGCTCCTCTTTCCATAATATAAACCGATACAATCACTTGTGTGCATTATTTTCTAAAATAAACTTGAAGATCTTGGATATGAAAATGTTCTGCTAATTTCTAATAAATCTTTTTGTTTATAGCCTCGCATGGGCTTCCTTCGCTTGCTGTATGGCTGCAGCTGTCACCACTATTAACAAATATACAAAAACTATTTTGGAATTCAAGCACAAAAGAAAAACACTGGAAAGGAGCTTAAAGATTAAATACAAGTTTCCAGATCATGCAGCTCCAGAGAAAGCTTGCAATGTGTATGTGAACTCTTTTCACAACACTACAGAGGACCCTGCACACCCAGTAAAAGACTTGCATCACCTGGCCACTATTTCAGTTCTGTAAATTTGAACCATATCTCAAGACATCCTGTGAATCATAATATTAGATCAGAATGAACTAGTATTAACTAATAAAATGTACATTTGTGTTGCATTGGATATTTTTCTTAATGATAATAATTAAAAAATAGATATTCCCATGGATGTTTCAAGGAAGTCTTAGTGTGGGAAAAGCAGATTCAGGTGTTGTAGTTCAGAAAAAACAAAACAAACAAAAAACAAACAAACAAACAAAAAACCAATGATACAAGTTCTCTACTCCTCTGATTTTTAATCAGTCTAACTGCTAATACAAGGTATGTGAGTTTGTTAGTATTTCAGAGCACTATGGATTTCTCTTATTATTTTTTTTATTAGCACAAAACAACAACAACAACAATTCCACAGCCCAAAACCAACCAAAAAACAAACAAACAAACAAACAAAAAAAACACAACACCGGAAACCCCACCAACAGCAGGGCAGCAAATAAAGCAGCTCACACGTTGTGCATGTCTGCATGGCTTGTAAAAGTTTGTTATTAAAAGTATAATCTTTCCAGGAAAATTGGTGTATTACAGCTTATGAGTCATGAGTTTTCACCTGAAGCATATGGGTAGGTTTTGCTGTGAAGTGAAAGAAAGGTCAATATGAGGAAGGAGTTTTCATTGTAATTAGTACTCATTTGAAAAAGCTGGGAAGATAATTGGAAATCTGGAAGGTTGTAGGCATCACACAACTCACATATGTAATTCTTTATATATCTTTCTGAAAACTGTGTCAGAAAGAGTCAGAAAAATTTGATTGGTCTAAGAATAATCTACCGTCACATTAAGGATGGGAAAGTAGCATTGTTTTTAGTCCTCATAAATCAGGCATACCCAGCTGTTCTACTTTGGCTTCATCCTGGAGCTTCCCTGTGATATAGAATCATATGTACCAATTATGTTGGGCATGAATTTTTCTTCATTGTTATGTGAATCTTCCCAATGAGACCCCTAGGAAAAGTCAATTTTTCTGTTCTCCTTAATATTGAATGCTTCTTTCTGTATACCTCATATACCAAATGAGCCTTCATTTTTCAAGGTTCAAGTTTTGCTCTCTATTTTCAGTATAATAAAGTCCTTTTTATCAGCCTATATTTTCTTACAATCAACTGTTGGCTCCTGTTTTAAAACAGCATCTCGGTGTGTAGAACTTAAGAGTATCATTATGTCCTAAGGAGTTAAGTTATATGCAGTCTCCTAGCTTTATAACTGCTAATTTATGGTCATTGTGCACCATCACTTCATTCACATGATTTTTAGAAAGAGAATGCCATTTCTTTCTCCTTGTTATTAATTTAGCATTTAACCTATTTACAACTTCTAAGCACTTACGGACACTTTAAAACAAAACAAACACAAGATGGCGTCTCTGAACAGTGAATGGGGTAGGCTGTGTCCAGCCAGCTGGCAAGTTATTGTAGAAAGTTCCCTGGAACTTGCTAAAGGATCATAAAATCATAGAATGTCTTGGGTTGGAAGGTAACATCCACTAATCAGTTTGGCCGAGGCCCCATCTGTTGCGAAGCACGGACGAAAGCACGACAGACACGAGCAGAGTCAGATCATGCTTCACCATTTTATTGCCTGAATAGCCCAACTTTTATAGTGAATTTTACAGGGGTGGACAGTGTTTCACACAAGATTATTGGTCAAAAGCACCCAGACAAACTGTTAAGAAAATAACAACAACTGCAAGAAAAGAACCCCCCTTTTGATTAGAAGTTAGGAAAACCACCCCCTTTGTGCTTAATGGTCACGTAGGCCTAGTCCTTGAGGCCAGCTGCTGATAACAATATTTTCTGAGTTCCTTAATTGGGTGATGTGGGAGTCATTGCCGTGGGAGCTTCTCACAGTTACTCTGGCAGCCTGGTTTGCTCAGCTACAGCAGGCCCTGAGATTTCTAAGGCCTACCCTGGTTGCTTAAAGCAAGCTTAGATCGAACAATTATGCCAATTCCCAACACCATCCAACCTGGCTTTCAATGCTTAGAGAGATGGGGCATCCACAGCTCTGGGCAACCTCTTCCAGTGTCTTACTACTTTTACAGTGAAGAATTTCCTCCTAATGTCTAATCTAAATCTATTCTCTTTTAGTTTAACACCATGCCCCCTTGTCAAATCATTATCTATGCAAGTACAGAGTCCTTCTCCATCGTTTTTATAAAACCCCTTTAAGTACTGAAAGGCTGCAATGGGATCTTCCTGGAGCCTTCTCTTCTCCAGGGTGAACATGCCCAGCTCTCTCAGCCTGTCTTCATAGGAGAGGTTCTCCAGCCTTCTGGTCATCTTTGTGGCCCTCCTCTAGACTCACACAGGTGTAGACAGGTCCACACATTTTTGTGCTGGGGAGTCCAAACCTGGATGTATCACAGCAGGTTGGGCCTCATGAGTGCAGAGTAGAGGGGGACAATTACCTCCTTTGACCTGCTGATCACACCTGCTGATCACACCTCTTTTGATTCAGCCCAGGATTGAATTGGCCTTCTGGGTTGCAAGTACGCACTGCTGGCTCCTGTTGAGCCTTTCGTCCACCAGAACCCAGAAGTCTCTCTCCATAGGGTTGCTCTCAATGAGTTCTTATTCCAGTCTGTCCTCCTGTCTGGGACTGCCCTGACCCATGTACAGCACCTTGGACTTGTTGAACCTCATGCGGTCCACAGGCACCCACTTCTCTGGCCTGTCCAGGTCCTGTTGAATGGCATCTCTTCCTTCTTTGGTATCAGCTGCACCACTCAGCTTCATGTTGAAGAGAAAAGGGATCTGGGAGTGTTGATTGATGCTCAGCTGAACATGAGCCAGCAGTGTGTTCAGGTGGCCAAGAAAGCCAATGGCATCCTGGCTTGTATCAGGAATAGTGTAGTCAGCAGAACCAGGGAGGTGATCATCCCCCTCTACTCAGCTTTGGTGAGGCCTCACCTCAAGTACTGTGTTCAGTTTTGGGCCCCTCACTACAAGAAAGACATCGAGGCCCTGGAGCATGTCCAGAGAAGGGCAACAAAACTGGTGAGGGGTCTGGAGCACAAGTCTTATGAGGAGCAGCTGAAGGGCTGGGATTATTTAGTCTGGAGAAGAGGAGGCTCAGGGGAGACCTCATTGCACTCTACAACTTCCTGAAGGGAGGTTGTGATGAGGAGGGAGTCGGCCTCTGTTCTCAGATAACTAATGATAGGACTCGAGAAAATGGCCACAAGTTGCACCTGGGGAGATTTAGATCAGATATCAGGAAAAACTTTTTCTCTCAAAGAGTGATCAGGTACTGCTATGGCATGCCCAGGGAGGTGATGTAATTACTGTCCCTCACAGTGTTCAAGAAGTGCCTGGACAAGGTGCTACAAGATATGATTTAGTAGCTTAGTGGGTAGTACTGGTGATAGGAGGATGGCTGGACTAGATGATCTTGTAGGTCCTTTCCAACCTTGTGTTTCTATGACTCTATGATTCTATTTTGTCTGCAAACTTGCTGAGGTTGGACTCAATCCCATCATCTATGTCATTGATGAAGACATTGAAAAGCACCAGTCCCAAGACAGAACCTCCAGGGACACTGCTTGTCACCAGCCTCCACCTGGACATAGAACCATTGACTACTACTCTTTGGGTGCAGCCATTGAGCAAATACCTTATCCACTGGATGGTCTACCCTTCAAATGCATATTTTTCCAATTTAGAGATTAGGATGTTATGTGGGACTGTCAAAAGCCTTACAGAAGTCCAAGTAGATGACATCAGTCAGTCTTCCCTTATCAACATATACAGTCACTCCATCATAGAAGGCAACCAGACTGGAAAGAATGTCGGTTAGGCTTTTGTACCATGAAATACTGTGGTCATTTTATTTCAGATCATTTGACCCAGTTAAGTGTCATGGGTGTGACTTCTAAGTAAAATTCAGAGGCACAGATAAATAGAGCTACAGCTGTGTTGTTTACCTAGAGTACAGCAGAAGTTAATGAGAGAAACAGACACATCAATGATGCAATTCATGTAATCCTAAAGTTTACATCAGATAAACCACAGGCTACAGGCACCTATTTCTTCCCATTGATTAAGAAGGACATTAAGTGAGGTAAAGAGTGATGCAGCTCCTCCAGCCAGTCTGGTCCAGGACCTCTCCTGTCCCACCACTGGAATTCAGCCCAGTGCCTGAGGTCACAGAGACTCTGCCGAGGCTTGGGGACATGGATGCAACTTTTCCTTTTGCAGGTTCAACTGATAGCAAAGCTGAGCACATATCCCAGAAACACAGAGACAAGATGTTGATATAACTGGTCCCACAGGCTGCCCCAGCCAAGGGCTGCCTTCAGCAGCACTTACATACAGGACTCATGTAAAACAGACACAGACAGCCGAAACCCCTTCCTCCTTTCTGACCAGTAGAGATAGAAGTTCCCTAGTGAAGGCACAGACACACAGCACTTTACATGTTTCCAAGCACACATGTATTTGTGGATGCTCCAAATACCTGGCATTGTCCTTCTGTCTGTCCAGCATCACTACCCAGATCCTGGGCCTGCCTCGCAACACACACACACACACAGTTGTGGAAAGAGAGAGTGAATACACAGAGAGAAAGTTACAAAAAGTTTTAATGAGTAAAATTAGTAAAAAGATAGGACAGACTGGGGTGATCAGGCACAGGGCTCAGCCAGCCAAGCATTATGACAGGCCCATTTTTACATGTGACTAGCCCTTTATACTTTTTCTACCTATCTCTTTGTTCCCCCTTCCCCTGCACACACGATGAGTTTTCAGAGCTCGCTGGTTTCTGCAACCTCCCAGTATGGGGCCACATATCTTGGTTCACAATCTTACCAGGTTCAACTTTCATGGAAGTAGCACCTATAACTTGTTAGGAGTTAAAATTAGTAAATAATTAGTGTGACTGGGAGGACTGCTTCTTGTAATTGTCTCCCACTTTGGAAGTCTCCAGACAGATAACCCTGCTGGAATAAACTTTCCTACATACTCATATGCTTTCATAAGTTAGTGCGATAAACAAACTGTGATTTGTTTACCATCACCATCTCCTTTCTTATTATCCCTTATTGCCAAGGAATGAGGTCCTTGTCTAGGTACACTTAAAAGAACAGACACTCTCCTTCTACATTACCGTACAAAGGGAATATGGGAAGTTAGCTCTAGGTGGGCTGTCTCCAGGGCAAATGTCTAAAATAAGGCAAAAGTCTCCTAACTGCTAAGACTTTGCAGTCTCAGAATTCTTTTAAACTCTTTCTTACTTTAGGGGCATTTTTGTATAGAAATGTCAATTTTATTCACTAACTTTATTTTGTTTATGTGACATGGTTCTGGTAGCGAGGAGCTGCAGGAGTGGCCTCTTTGAGGAGTCCAGAAGCTACCCCATGTTAGATAAGGGCCAGTTCCAGCCAAATCCAAAGGGATCCACCACTGGCCAGAGCTGAGCCAATAAGCAACGTTAGTTGCACCTCTGTGAGTTCATATTTCAGAAAATAAACAAACAAAAAAAAAAAAACAACACAAAAACAAACAACATTTTTTTTTTAAAAAAAGAACAACAAAACAAAACAAACTTGACCTGCTGGCCATGATACTTTTGATGCAGCCCAGGATACAGTTGGCTTTCTGGGATACAACTGCACATTGCTAGCTCATGTTGAGCTTCTCATCGACCTGCACCTCCAGGTCCTTCTCCTCAGGGCTGCTTTCAATCCATTCTCCACCCAGCCTGCATTTGTGCTGGGATTGCCCTGACCCAGGTGCAGGACCCCCTTGGGTTTGGCCTTGTTGAACTTCATCAAGTTCGCACAGGCCCACCTGTCCTCAAGCCTGTCATTCTGGATGACATTCCTTCCCTTCTATTTGCTGACTGCACAATACAGCTCGGTGTCATTGGCAAACTTGCTGAGGATGCACATGATCCCACTGTCCATGTCACCTACACAAATGTTAAACATTGCCAGTCCCAACACTGACCTCTGAGGAACACCACTCATTACTGATCTCCACTGGACACTGAGCCATTGACCGCAAATCGCTGAGTGAGCTCATCCAGCCAGTTCCTTACCCACTGAGAGGTCCATCCATCAAATCCATGTCTCTCTAATATAGAGACAAGGATGTCATGCGGAGCAGAGTCAAATGCCTTGCACAAGCCCAGGTGGATGATGTTGGTTGCTCTTCCAGAAAGGTCCACCAATGCTTTAACCCCCTACTAGATGTCCAGCAGATTTGTCAAGCATGATCTGCCCTTTGTGAAGCCGTGTTGGCTGTCACTAGTCATCTCCTTATGTTCCATGTGCCTGAGCCTAATTCACAGGAGAATCTGCTCCATGACCTTGCTGGGCACAGAGGTGAGACTGGCCAGCCTGTAGTTCCTCATTTTTATCCTCACTTATGAACTAGTATTATTATGAATAATACTAAGTTAGTATTATTAAGGAGTTTAAATAGAATAAAATATTGCTAAGTGAGGCACATAGATAATACCTTTTTGTAAACTCATCTCTCAATATATTTTTTTATATCATCATATTTTTATATGCATTACACCTTGGGTATAGACAGTGAGGCAGATATGGAGAATCATAGAATCATAGAATGATTTGGGTTAGAAAGGACCTTAAAGATCATCTAGTTCCAATCCCTTTCATGAGGACACCTTCCACAGGACCAGGTTGCTCAAAGTCCATTTAACCTGGCCTTAAACACTTCCAGGGATGGGGCATCCATAACTTCTCTGGGCAACCTGTTCTATTGCCTCACCACAATCACCATGAAGAATAAATTTATTCTTAATATCTAATCTAAATCTATCCTCTTTCAGTTTAAAGCCTCTTGTACTATTACTACACTCTCTAATAGTCTCTCTTCTGCTTTTGCTTTCTTGTAGGCCCCTATATGTACTGGAGAAATTAAATAGAAAATATGAAATATGTGATTTCCCTGGGGGTTGGTTGTGGGGAGTTCATAAATATCAATGGAGAATCCTTGTTCTCATTACCAGAAAAAAAAACAAACAAACAAACAAACAAACAAAAAAAAAAAAAACAAAAACAAAAAACCAGCACTGGATTAGTAGAAATTGTGACCTATTTAAAGGGTCAACTAATCCTTCTTTCCCTCCAGACAGGATAAACTAAAGCTACATTGCTTTTTCACAGATGTTTGATTAATCTGTTTTTTAAAGCCTCCAAAGACAGGCATTCTAAAATTTCTGTGGCAATTTATCCTTGATACTTAACTATTCTTAGCAGAAATTTCTTGCCCTGTAAATCTCCTTAGTAATTCTAGTACATTGTCTACTACAAGAGAAATGGAGAACAGTTTAGTTCTATCCCCTAGGCAGTACATTTTAGGTATTTGAAAATAGTTCAGATATAGCTTTCTTCCGCTTTGTAGTTTAAAATATATCTTTCAAATATTCTTGAATATTTGAATTCTTTCAAATAATTCTTTCAAAATTTCTTTATAGTTCACAGGTGTTTCTTTAGCCTTTGTCTCACTCCTTTCAATTGTGCTTCTTCCACATTTTTAAAGTCTAGTATCCAAAATCAATGAAGAATTTCTGCTAATAACTGGGAAGTGCAAAATGGAACAGAAGGATTACTCACCTTATTTTAATGGTAAATCCACCCGTTTTCACAGCATAGTAGCATAATGTTGATACATGTTTAGCTGTGATGTCCTGATCCTTTTCTAGAGAAATTGCCAAGTTATCTTGTTTCTGTGGAGCTGAGAAGAGTTTGGCTATTGCTCAGACACTAAGACAAGTACAACTGAGAACACAGCAAATGATCATTTGAGGGAACAGGGTCCTGCTGAGGAGGAAGAAAATTAAACATAAAGTGAATGTTTGACTTCACAGTTAAGAAATAGTCATTCAACCCAAAATAAAAACCCAGATCTCCAACAGAAAATAGCTGGAGGTGCAGTCACTACTTCTGACTAATTGTGAAATGCTTCTCTGAGTGAAGTTTCTCATGCTTGTTTATTGTGGACAGAGCAACTGAACCAGAAATATGAGAAAAGGTTAATCTACCCACCAAATGATGACTACATATTTCCTTGCACTAAGATTTTCCTTTCACATTTGGTGATTCTCACTGATAGGAAGAGGTAGATTAGTGCAGCTGGTGTTGACCTAGCCACTATGATTAAGGATAACAAAAAATTTTTTTATAAAAATATTAATGGCAAGAGGAGGGACAAGGAGAATCTCCATCCTTTAGTGGACACGGGGTAGAATATGACTACTAGGGACAAGGAAAAGACTGACTGTCTTAATGTCTTATTTACATCTGTCTTTACTAGCCAGACCACTTATCCTCAGAGTACTCTGCCTTCAGACCTGGAAGCCTGGGATGGGGAGCAGAAGAAACCCCACAGAGTTCAGGTGGAAACAGTTCACAGAATCACAGAATCACAGCAGCACAGAATGGGTGGTGTTGGAAAGGACCTCTGAAGATCATCTAGTCCAACCCCCACCCGCAGAGCAGGATCACCTAGAACACCTTGCACAGGATGGCATACAGGCAGGTTTTGAATATCTTCAGAGAAGGGGACTGTACATTCTCTTTGGGCAATCTGTTGTAGTGCTCTGTCACTGTCTCAGTAAAGTAGTGCCCTTTCATATTTAGCCAGAACCTCCCGTGCTTAAGTTTGTGCCTGTTGCCTCTTGTCCTGTTGCTGGGTATGACTGAAAAGAGACTGGCTTCATCCTCTAAACACCCTCCTTTCAGGTATTTATATATACATTAATGAGATCTCCCCTCGGTCTCCTCTTCTCCAGGCTAAACAGGCCCAGTTCTCTCAGCCTGTACTTGTGTGACAGGTGCTCCAGTCCTCTAATCATCCTAGGAGCCCTCCTCCGAACTCACTCCAGTAGTTCTATGTCCCTCTTGCATTGGGGAGCCTAGAATTGGACACAATGCTCCATGCATGGCCTCACCAGGGCCGAGCAGAGAAAGATGATCACCTCCTTTGAGCTGCTAGCAGCACTCAAATGCAACCCAACATCTGTTTGGCCTTTTTGGCCACAAGGGCACATTGCTGCACTCCTGGTCAGCCTGCTGTCCACCAGGACTGCCAGGTCCCACTCTGCAGAGCTGCTGTCCAGCAGGTCACCCCCAAGCCTATAGTTGTGCTTGGGTTTATTCCTCCCTAGGTGCAGGACCCTGCACTTGCCCTTGTTGAACCTCTCAAACCAATTCTCCAGTCTGTCAAGGTCTCTCTGAATGGCAGCACAGCCCTCTGGGATACCAGCTACTCCTCCAGGCCTTGTGTCATCAGCAAACTTGCTGAGGGTGCACTCTATTCCATTGTCCAAGTCCTAATGATTTTATCATTCTATGATTCTATGATCCTTCTATGATTCTAACTGGTGTTGTTGTAGCAGTAAGTACACTTTGGTTTCATGCTTTAGGTATTAATGCAAACAAGGCATTTTCATAGAATCATGGTATCATAGAATCATTAAAGTTGGAAAAGACCTCCAAGATCATCTGGTCCAACCAACACCCTACCAACCAGTATCACCCACTAAACCAGGTCCCTAAGTAACAGGTCCAACCTTACCTTAAACACCCTTAGGGATAATGACTTCACCACCCTCCTGGGCAACCCATTCCAAAGCCTGACTACTGTTTATGAGAATAAATGTCTCCTAATTTCCAACCTAAACATCCCCTGGAGCAACTTGAGGCCATTCGCTCTACTTTTTGTCAGTACCTGATGAACAGCAGGTGTTTTTTTATGATCTCTGAGTGCTGATGACATAAGGAAGGCCAGAGAAAGGTTTGTGAGACAAAATTTAAGCTCTTAGATGTGAAACTTAAGAACCTTGCATTATCTTTCTTTACAGTCTGATTAATCTCATGGGGTAAGAGAAAGAAGAGGTTAGCACTGAGCATGAACTGGAAAAATATGGTAGAAAGAGAAGCCCAATGACTAGGAGTGAAAGAACTTTGGGGATCTATGGAATTTACACTTTTAACATGACTAATGTACATGCATATATTAGATATGTTGAGTAACCACCTCACACAGCAGAGTGGACAAGGGAACCCAATATTTTGTGGCTGCTAGAAAAACTTCTCAAAACTTGGAATTTGCACAACACATGCGAAAGAAGAACACATGCTAATAATCCAGGAAACATCTGTATGTCTGTTTGTGAATCCAAAGTGCTTATCTATCTTGAATGCTACATGCAGCTCTGGCCTCTCCATCTTAAAAAATTAAAATAATAAAATAAAATAAAATAAAATAAAATAAAATAAAATAAAATAAAATAAAATAAAATAAAATAAAATAAATAAAATAAAAAAGTCCTTGTCTTTTTTTTTAATATTCAAGGATAACCTCCTCCAAACTCAGGAGAGATGCATCCCAACAAAGAGGGACTGGAATTAGATGGTCTTTAAGGTCCCTTCCAACACAAGTCATACTACGATTCTATGGTTCTATGACAGGCAGGAGAGATGAGAAGGAGCTTTTGCCCTCTAGGTCAATGGATGAACATGGAGCTCCTGACCAAACTCAAGCAGAAAAAGGATGCCTACATAGGGTGGAAGAAAGCAGAGATATCGTGGGTGGGATACAGAGATATCGCCTGGGCAGCCAGGAATTAGGTTAGGAAAGCCAAAACCCTTTTAGAACTAAATTTGGCTAGAGACATCAGGGGCAAGAAGAAAGGCTTCTATAGGTATGTCAGCGATAAAAGGAAGGCTAGAGAAACTGTGGGCCCTCTCTGGAAGGAAATGGAAGATCTGGTCACCCAGGATATGGAGAAGGCTGAGGTACTCCATGAACTTTTTGCCTCAGTCTTCACCAACAGGAGCTCCAGCCACATAGCCCAGGGCGCAGAAGGCAAAGTCAGGGACTGGAAGAATGCTGAACTGCCCGCTGTAGGAGAAGATCAGATTTGAGACCAACTAAGGAACCTAAAGGTGCACAAGTCCATGGGATCTGATGAGATGCATCCACGGGTCCTGAGTGAACTAGTGGATGTAGCTACTAAGCTACAATCCATCAGATTTGAGAAGTTGTGTCAGTCCAGTGGAGTTCCCACTGACTGGAATAAGGGAAACATAACCCACATTTTTAAAAAGTGTAAAAGGGAAGACCCAGGGAATTATAGGCCGGACAGTCTCACCTCTGTGCCCAGCAAGATCATGGAGCACCACTCAACCAGGGTGTGGTCACTGCAGCCCAGACTGACTCCAGTCTTAACCTCTTTAATGAGTTCGTCTGCATTGGTGGGCACCAGGCCCAGTAACGTTGCTCCTCTGATTGGATTGTCTGATACCTTGACTGGGAAGTTACCCTTGAATCCAGGAGTCTCTTGAATTGCTTACAGCCTGCTATGTAGCTTTCCCAGCAGGCACCCAGGAGGTTGAAATCCCCCATTGTGATGAAAGCCTGTGAGCATGACACTCCTTGTAGCTAAAGCAAGATGGCCTTACAAGCAGGCTCCTCTTGATCAGGTGGCCTGTAGTAGAACACAACCGCAAGGCATGTAGTAGACCACACCCTCTTCTCTCTTTTCTGTGCTGCATGCATTGGTGTAGAGGCACTTCAGCTGGGCTATCGGTTACACAACCTTTTCAGAGGAACGCTTCCTGATTGGTTTAAGACAGCTCCCTACAAGACATTATAGTAATAAGATAGCTCCCTTCAGACGCCTGTACAGCGCTGCTCCTCCCCTATCACGTCGGGGTTACCGTTGAAGGGATACAATCGTGCACTCCTGATGGCTCTTGAAAAGGAGACATTTATTGCCCTTTTTTACTGCTACATGCACTTTCCCTGGAGCCCCAAGTGCTGTCTACACGCCCGAATCTGTCATACAATTTTAGTTAGAGACCCTCAGACACGCTCCTCGAGCCAGCCAGCAATTGGCCACTGCCCAAAGCTCATCCTTAACACTGTAACCAATTAACTTTATCTCAATCTTGCTCAAGTTTTTGTTTCTACTGCTTGTTTCCTCATTATCTCTAATTCAGGGATGTGTGAAACAGCGCAGAGCCACCTGTGAATTCCTTTCCCATGGGAATCAAATACAAGGTGACAGGAAATAGCAGCCAAGCTGTTAATTTTAGCTTGTACTGTGCATGCAGTTGGGGTTGTGTTTCCTTTTTTTTTTTTTTTTTTTTTTTTGACTATACACAGGGAATATAAATACAGTAAGATTTTGCATTATTTTTATGCCTGCTTTGCAATATATTCAGTGGCACGTGTACAGCTGAAAAGCAAAATATGTCTCTCAAATTGGGGCTCTAATGCCATATGTTTGTTTGTTTGTTTGTTTGTTTCCCTTTTCTCCTCTGTCTCCCATATCTCCCTCATTCCCCAACCTTTTGTTCCTGTAAGGCCCCATCAGTCCTAGCACTGGCAGACTATTCTGGTAAATTGTTGCAGGTTCCCCAGGCTTTGATCTGCCAATTTATATTGGGAATCACTTCTTAAAACAGTGATGGGGACATTTTCCTCACACTGGTGCAATGTATCTTCTCATATGCACTAAATCCAGATGAGTGGAAGTTCCATGGATCAATGAGTGACAATGGCAGTGAATCATTTAGTGACTTACTTAATCATGTGAGTGCCTTTAAGGGTGGTGAGGCACTGGAACAGCTTTCCAAGAGACATTGTGGATGCCCTGTCTCTGGAAGTGTTTAAAGCCAGGTTAGATGGGATTTTGAGCACCCTGGTGTAGTGGAAGATGTATCTGCCCATGGCGGGGGGGGGGGGGGGGGGGGTTGAAATTTGACGACCTTTATGGTCCCTTCCAGCACGAACCATTCTGTGATTCTATGATTCTTCATTGGCCCTTGTTGAAGCTGTGCTGGCAGTCTCACAGCACCTCCCTGTCCTGCGTGTACTTTAACATTGCTTCCAGAATCATTAAGTGACCCATTAAGTGAATCATTAAGTGAAACATTGGTATATGGAAGCAGTCTCTTGCTTTACTCCACCCATAATAGTAGCAGAAAGCATTGACATTTGAAGCATAAATTTTATTCAGGTCATAAGCAGGGACAAGAGATGGACAAAATCAAACGTCCTCTTCTGTCTTCATCTTTTCCCTAATCCCTGAGGCAACAATGGCAAAGAACAGCTCAGGGAAGAAGGTGCGAATGTAAACTGCTGCTCTGGGGATAGGGTTGGCCATAAGTACCTCCTGCTTCTTACTATTCACTGTGCGCAAGACTTCTTCTGCCACCTCCACTGGATGCACACCGTATTCCACCTTTCTGAAAAAGACTGTAAAATCAAACAAAAGGAATGAGAAATACAGACTTGCAGGCACACCTTAGGCAATGGTAGTGAAAGGATATACAGTTGGTGCATCAGTTAAGTTAGTTAAGTTCCTACACACTTTCAATTTCTTCTCTTCCCCTCTTTCATATTTCCTGACCATACACTCTAAGATCTTCCGTAAGGGAATGAGCAACTTGATTGCAATTGAAGTCTTCCTTGTGATCGTACCCACCTCTACCTGTATGCACTGCTTTATTTCTTTTCTCACATGATGTTTTCCCTTTACCTGTTCCTCCTTTTTTTCACCATGCTCCTCTTCTCCAATATCTCTTTTCTTTTGCTCCTCTAACCTGTATATCTTTTCTGTTATTTCCATTCTTTTCTTTGTGCTCCCTTCTTCTTCCTGGGAAAAGCTTCCATACTGCTATATGGGTCTCTTTAAAATATGTTCCTTACATTTCCAAATTGATGCCTCCCAATTGCCAGATGCTGGTTGGTGATGGTATGAATAGATGAATGTTGGATTCACAGTGCTGACAGAAATATCAAATTCTTCCATTTCAGCTCTAAGACAATCAAAAAAGCCTACAGCAGCATGTTTAGAAGCAGCATCTAAAAGAAAGAAAAGAAATATAAGGGTGTTTGGATGTATTGATATGAATATATGATAGTGTTCCATAAAGCATCGATGTTTAGAAAACTGATCAGGGAATGATTAGCCAAAAGACAGAAGAGTGGTCAATGATTTCAGCCAGTGAAATTTTCATATGACATTTTGAAAACAAACAAAAGCAAATGATATGTATAGGACTCATCCAGTATATGTATGAGTCTCCCTATGCGTATGAAAGAGTATGTGTCTGGTTCTCCCAGTTAGAAACATTAAGTTCATGGTTCAAGAACTCTATCATCTCTGCAGTTTGAAACTGTCTTTGGTAGACAGACAGCTGAAACAGATGAGTCTCCACATCATATGATGCTGCAGTTTGTGACACATCAATGAAATACAGTGAGATACATAGCCATTCCTGGAATGCAGGTCTACTAGTGTTTTGCAAACAAATTAGGCCTTGGTTTTCCAGCAGGAATGACTGAGGTTTTTATTATCAAAGTTAATTTTAAAGTACATGATTGTGACAGATGTTTTTTCAGTTGCTGTTGGCCCCTTTTTATTGACAACGGTATTAAGGGTAATAGTCTATGAATCCTGACCAAAAACTAGAACTTCGTGCTAAGAGCTGCAAAGCACTCATTCATCCTGTTTTTGACTTGGTTTATGCTGGAAAACCATCTGTCCAGAATACAATCTAAAAAATGTCATGCAAGCTTCAGGAATGGCAAGAAACTCCCTTCATTTGTTTTGAAATTCTACTTCTGTCAGTTTCATTTCATGCAGTATAGATATAGGTAGAGGTATTGTAAAAATTTTCTCTTTTATACTCGTGATTTTATACATCTAGAGCATATCCTGAAACAACTGGCTGTTTCCTAGATGAAAACCATTTCACATGTTCCATCAATGTGTTGTTTCTTTTCTGAACCTTTTTTGCAGTTCTTACACTTCCTACTATATTACTTTTGTAATTGATATATCAGGAAGACACTACCAAGCCTGGTAAAAACAGAAGGTTACCACCCATTAGTACTCATGTACGAATATAGAACAAATCTGCAACAAGGTCTGAAATATCAAAAGGGATTTTATGTCCCTTAAAAAGATGTTGAAGGGATCAAGTGTGCAGGTAGTGTTCTCTTTCCTCCCAGCTGGAGAATGGGACCGAAGAAGAAGGACATGAATGGATCAGGTGAATGATTGCATGTGTGGCTGGTGCCATGCTCAAGGTTTTCGGTTCTATGATCTGAGGCACACCTTCAAGGGATTCACCACTGTTTAAGTAAACTATAATTGTACCTTAAGAAAAGTACAAAAGTACAAAGTACAAAAAGTGAGAATACAGAAGAATAGGCAGTAGTATTACAGTTTCTGCCACCTTGGCACTGGCTACAACACTGCAGCCAAGTCATTACTTTAGGTCTTCATGCAGCTATGTGATTAACTCAATCCAGATTATGAAATACCGTGCTGAAGCATTTTGACAGTTTCTGCCTCATCTGTTTTCATCTCTGGGTGGTGAAGGAAGAATTATATTCCTCACTGCCCTGTCAGTTTCATGAGAGAAAAAACATTAATGACTGATATCTCATAGGCATCTTTTAGGGATACTATCTTGTAGGGAGTTATCTTATTACTATAATGTCTTGTAGGGAGCTGTCTTAAAGCAATCAGGAAGCGTTCCTCTGAAAAGGTTGTGTAACCGATAGCCCAGCTGAAGTGCCTCTACACCAATGCATGCAGCACAGAAAAGAGAGAAGAGGGGCTGGAAACCACGGTGTAATTTGAAAACTATGATCTAAATGCTATCAAGGAAACATGGTGGGAAAAATCACACAACTGGACAAGACCAATTGAGTGTTACAAACTTTTCAGAAGAGACAGGCAGGGAAGGAGGGATGGGATGTTGCCCTCTATGTTAGAGAATGGATTGATTGCAAAGAGATGCCTCTGACAAAGAGCTATGGACAGGTTGAGAGGTTCTGGGATAAAAAAAAGGGCCAAACAACTTGCGGTTGTGTTCTACTACAGGCCACCTGATCAAAAGGAGCCTGCTTGTAAGGCCATCTTGCTTTAGCTACAAGGAGTGTCATGCTCACAGGCTTTCATCACAATGGGGGATTTCAACCTCCTGGGTGCCTGCTGGGAAAGCTACATAGCAGGCTGTAAGCAATTCAAGAGACTCCTGGATTCAAGGGTAACTTCCCAGTCAAGGTATCAGACAATCCAATCAGAGGAGCAACGTTACTGGGCCTGGTGCCCACCAATGCAGACGAACTCATTAAAGAGGTTAAGACTGGAGTCAGTCTGGGCTGCAGTGACCACACCCTGGTTGAGTGGTGCTCCATGATCTTGCTGGGCACAGAGGTGAGACTGTCCGGCCTATAATTCCCTGGGTCTTCCCTTTTACACTTTTTAAAAATGTGGGTTATGTTTCCCTTATTCCAGTCAGTGGGAACTCCACTGGACTGACACAACTTCTCAAATCTGATGGATTGTAGCTTAGTAGCTACATCCACTAGTTCACTCAGGACCCGTGGATGCATCTCATCAGATCCCATGGACTTGTGCACCTTTAGGTTCCTTAGTTGGTCTCAAATCTGATCTTCTCCTACAGCGGGCAGTTCAGCATTCTTCCAGTCCCTGACTTTGCCTTCTGCGCCCTGGGCTATGTGGCTGGAGCTCCTGTTGGTGAAGACTGAGGCAAAAAGTTCATGGAGTACCTCAGCCTTCTCCATATCCTGGGTGACCAGATCTTCCATTTCCTTCCAGAGAGGGCCCACAGTTTCTCTAGCCTTCCTTTTATCGCTGACATACCTATAGAAGCCTTTCTTCTTGCCCCTGATGTCTCTAGCCAAATTTAGTTCTAAAAGGGTTTTGGCTTTCCTAACCTAATTCCTGGCTGCCCAGGCGATATCTCTGTATCCCACCCACGATATCTCTGCTTTCTTCCACCCTATGTAGGCATCCTTTTTCTGCTTGAGTTTGGTCAGGAGCTCCATGTTCATCCATTGACCTAGAGGGCAAAAGCTCCTTCTCATCTCTCCTGCCTGTCATAGAACCATAGAATCGTAGTATGACTTGTGTTGGAAGGGACCTTAAAGACCATCTAATTCCAGTCCCTCTTTGTTGGGATGCATCTCTCCTGAGTTTGGAGGAGGTTATCCTTGAATATTAACCAGATTGTTTGGGCTTCTCTTCCCTCCAGGACTTTGTGCCATGGTACTGTATTGGGTTAATGTGGCTTATTTTTATTTTTATTTTTATTTTTATTTTTATTTTTATTTTTATTTTTATTTTTATTTTTATTTTTATTTTTATTTTTATTTTTTGGGGGGTAGGGGTGTGGGTTGTAGGAGTGGCCTCTGTGAGAAGAGTTAGATAAGAGACAGTTTTAGCTGGCTCCAAAGGGACCCACTGCTGGCCAGAGCCAAACCAACAAGCACTGCACAACAGCATCTGAGAGAGTGAGGAGTTAGGAACAGCACTGCAGACACCAAGGTCCATTAACAAGGAGGGGGAGGAGGTGCTCTAGGCACTAGAGTAGAAGTTCCCCTGCAGGCTGTGGAGAGGAGCATGGTGGAGCTGGCTGTTGCCCTGCAGACCGTGGTGTACCATGGTGGAGAAGGTTTCCATGCTGCAGACCATGGAGGAGCCCATAGTGGAGCAGGTGGATTTGCCTGAAGGAGGCTGTAACCTATGGAGAGCCCGTGCAGGAGCAGGCCCTGGGTGGGAGCTGCAGGATGTGGAGACGAGACCACTCATGAGCAGGAGATCTGAGGGGAGCAGCTGCTTGTGGGGGACCCATGTTGAAGCAGTTCTTGAAGAGCTCCTGCCTGTGGGAATCATAGAATCATAGAATCATAGAATATCCTGAGTTGGAAGGGACCCTTAAGGATCATCAAGTCCAACTCTTGACACCGCACAGGTCTACCCAAAAGTTCACACCATGTGCCTAAGTGCACAGTCCAATCTCTTCTTAAATTCAGACAGGCTCAGTGCAGTGACCACTTCCCTGGGGAGCCTGTTCCAGTGTGCAACCACCCTCTCTGTGAAGAACCTCTTCCTGATGTCAAGCCTAAATTTCCCCTGCCTCAGCTTAACCCTGTTCCCGCGGGTCCTGTAACTAGTGTTAATGGAGAAAAGGTCTCCTGCCTCTCGACACCCCCTTACGAGGAAGTTGTAGACTGTGATGAGGTCTCCCCTCAGCCTCCTCTTCTCCAGGCTGAACAGGCCCAGTGACCTCAGCCGTTCCTCGTACGTCTTCCCCTCAAGGCCTTTCACCATCTTCGTAGCCCTCCTCTGGACACTTTCCAACAGTTTCATGTCCTTTTTATACTGTGGTGCCCAGAACTGCACACAGTACTCGAGGTGAGGCCGCACCAGCGCAGAGTAGAGCGGGACAATCACCTCCCTTGACCTACTAGCGATGCCGTGCTTGATGCACCCCAGGACACGATTGGCCCTCCTGGCTGCCAGGGCACACTGCTGGCTCATATTCAACTTGCTGTCTACCACGACCCCCAGATCCCTCTCTTCTAGGCTGCTCTCCAGCATCTCATCGCCCAGTCTGTACATGCAGCCAGGGTTTCCCCATCCCAGGTGCAGGACCCGGCACTTGCTCTTATTGAACTTCATGTGGTTGGTGATCGCCCAGCTCTCCAACCTGTCCAGATCCAGATCCCTCTGTAAGGCCTTTACACCCTCATTTGAGTCCACAACTCCTCCAAGTTTGGTGTCATCAGCAAACTTGCTCAAAATACCCTCTATTCCTACATCCAGATCGTTTATAAAAATATTGAAAAGTACTGGCCCTAAAATGGAGCCTTGAGGGACCCCACTGGTGACCGCCCGCCAGCCTGACACAGCCCCATTTACCATAACCCTTTGGGCCCTGCCTGTTAGCCAATTGCTCACCCATCGTATGATGTTTTTATTTAGCTGTATGGTGGACATTTTGTCCAGTAGGATCCTATGGGAAACCGTGTCAAAAGCCTTGCTGAAGTCCAAAAAAAATCACATCAGCTGGTTTCCCTTGGTCCACCATACGGGTGATCTTATCATAAAAGGAAATCAGGTTAGTTAGGCAGGACCTACCCTTCACAAACCCATGCTGGCTGGGACCAATGACTGCTTTGTCCCCCAGGTGTGCCTCAATAAGTTCGAGAACCAACTTCTCCATGATTTTACCAGGCACTGATGTGAGACTGACAGGCCTGTAATTGCTAGGGTCTTCTTTCTGACCCTTCTTGAAAATCGGCACAACATTTGCCAGCTTCCAGTCTACCGGGACCTCTCCAAATTCCCAGGATCATTGAAAAATAATTGAAAGAGGTTCCGCGATGACATCCGCCAGCTCTTTCAGCACCCGGGGATGAATCCCATCCGGACCCATGGACTTGTAGGGAAGGATCAGTTTGGGAAGGATGGCATCCCATGAGAGGGACCACATGCTGGAGCAGGGGAAGAGAGTGACTATGAAGGAGCAGTGGAGATGAAACATCATGGACTGACCACAGCCCCCGTTCCCTGTTCCCCTTGCATCCTCCTGCCCCCCTTGCTTGGCAGGAGGATGTAGAAGAGGGTGGATGGGGAGAAGGTAGTTTTAATTAATTTTTTTTTTTCCAGTTTCTCACTGCTCTAGTTTGTTAGTAATAGGTATCACATTAATCTCCCAATGCTGAGTCTGTTTTCCCTGTGATGATAATTGTTGAGTAATCTCTCTGTCCTTATCTCAACCCTTGAGCTCTTTTCTTCATATTTTCTCCCCCTTTCCCTTTGAGGAGGGGAAGTGAGAGAGCAGTTGTGGTGGAGATCAGCTGCCTAGCCAAGTAAAACCACCACACCCACATCAGGAATCATAGAATCATAGAATAATTTGAGTTCTACCTTCTTTTAGTTCAAATCCAGTATCTTTCTGTGCTATCGCTACACTCCCTGATAATGACTCTCTCCCCATCTTTACTGTAGGTCCCCTTCAAACACTGGAAGGCTGCTGACACATCTGTGTCTTGTGCTGTGGATCCTAGAGCTGAACACAGTACTCCAGGTGGGGTCTTATGAGAGCAGAGAAGAAGAGGAGAATCACCTCTCTCTATCTTTTGGCCACACTTCTTTTGATGCAGCCCAGGACACAGCTGACTTTCTGGACTGCAATTGCACATTGCTAGCTCATGCTGAGCTTCTCATCCACCAGCACCCAAAGGTCCTTTTTATCATGTGCTGTTTTCAAATAATTCCCTACCCAGCCTGTATTTGTGTTTAGAATTGCCCCAAAACAAGTGCAGGACACTTATACTTGGGCTTGATCCCTCTGGATGGCATCCTCCAGCACCACACAGTCTGTTGTCATTGGCAAACTTTCTGAGGGTGTACTCAGTAATTCTGTGATCATAATTCCTTTGAGATGGAGGCACCAGAATTGCCCACAATGTTCAATATGTGGGTGCTGTATAGATTTATACAAAGGCATTATGGTAGGATTTTTTTTCTCTATTATTTTTCTTACAGTTTCTGTCACTGTAATTTGCTTTCATGAATCCTTTCATGTATGTGTCACAATCCCAAGGTCTTGTGGGACTTCTGTTTCAGTCTGTCACCTACTCTGACCTCATGTCTCAGTGAAAATTCTCTATTTACATCTATCTTATATATTCTGTCTATCTTTGTATTTTATGAATTGTAAGACCTTTCATCATAATTCAAGACAGCTTAGCTTCATTAGGACCTTTGAGTGAAACACCTTCCTGAAAATTTTATGGAAAGCCAAGCAGAATGCAATAAATGCATCTCCTTTTATTCTCCTGTAGAGAACTCCATTAAGCGCATGAGTCATGAGCTCTCTATACAAAGCAGTAGTTAATCTCTACCATTATGTTATATTTATACAGTTACTTTCTTATTTACTGTTTCTACTAAAATACCCAGTGCAGATATGTACTAGGTTTGGCTGGGATGGAGTTAACTCTCCCCACAGCGAGACCATGAAGTGCTGTGCTTTGCACTTGCAGTTACAACGGTATTGATACTGCTCCAATGTTTTGGCTACTGCTGAGCAATGCTGGCACAACATAAAGACTGTCTCCAACCTCCACCCTCACACCTAAAGGCTAGTAAGCTGGGTGTGGGCAAGAAGTGGGGAAGGAACTTTGCCAGGACAGCTGATCTACACTGGTTAAAAGGTTATTCCACACTGTATGGCATCATGCTCAACATAAAAGCTGAGGAAGGGGAAGAAGGGAGGGACTCTCATTATGAAAGTGTTGGTTTTCCAAGCAACCACTATATATATTGAGGCCCTGATTCCTAAAATGTGGCTGAACATCACTTGCTGATAGGAATAATTTTCTCCTTTTCCTTCCATGCGGCCTTTGCTTTTTTTATTTTTTCCTTTCCTTTGTTTTCTTTTTCCCCTTCCTTCTCCTTTAATTGAAATGTTTCTCATTTCAATCCATGAGCCATTTTTCATCATATTTTCTCCCCCTATTCTTTTCAGGAGGGGAGTGAGAGAGCAGTGTGGTGGAACTTAGCTACCTATCAGTGTGAAGCCAACACAAGATATTAGAACTATAGGTCTATTGTCCCCTGAATCCCTCCCAAGAACTTAAAAAACCTTGCTGTCACATTTGATACCTTCCTATCCACAGGCACCTTAGGCAGAAATTAAGCTTCACGGTACTTTAACTGTTTCTCCTTGAGTTCCACTTCTTATTCTTACTGAATAAGGATGCAAATTGCCATTTTTAATAACTAAATATTAATGGAATATTCACAATTTACACATTAGAATGAATATTTTATAAATGTATACTTTTGAATTTATGTTATATGAATGTATAACTTACAAGCTGCACGAAATGGGATTCCTATTTTTCCTTGGATACTATTAATTAGAACAATTTGGCCAGTTCTTCTTGAGATCATGTTGGGAAGAATGGCTGAAAAAAAGAAATAGAAAGAAAAAGGCAAGAAATTAAAAGAGTGCAATATATTTATTGGGGAAAAAAAAAAAAAAAGTGACAGCTGCATTAAAGATAGCAGCATTTTAACAAAATATAGAATCATAGAACATCCTGAGTTGGAATGGCCCACAAGGATCCAAGTCCTGACTCCACAGAGGGTCTTCTGCCCTATTTGCTTCACTTAACAACATTTTGGAATTGCATGTTCCTGTGCTCTTAAGAGGTTGTATTTAAAAAGTGATCAGCACTGGTGGGCCTCAATACCTTCAAAAGCTGTTTCCCAACAATCCTCACTAACTAGTTCCCCGAGCAGCCTTAAATCTGCTCTCCCAATATCAAGGGATGAGGTTTTGGTGGCAGTTTTCCTCTGTTACCAAAGGTCCCCTCCTGCCTGTTGGTGAGAGGGAAGGTTGTGTTGTGGCTGGCTGACAAATGTGTCTCAGGGATGGTAGTGTATGATTCCAACAGTCATCTCCTTCTCTGACTCCCTGATATTCCTCTTCCTGCTTACCTCCTCACAAAGCTCTATCACCACACTGAGCAGTTCTTCTACCTGGGCACACCTCCCACAGGTGTATTCACTGCTGTTGTCAGATACTGACAGAAAACTTGGACACACCCTGCAGTCTGAGACCTGGATGGCTGTGTATGTTGTCTTGGGAGCTCTGTCTGGATAGCTGTGTTGGTTACTGTGGCTAGAGAGGCCACAGCGGACATAGCTTTCTGCTAGTTGAATACTATGACTGAAGCTCTTTGCCAGCAGGTTACAACTGCCATTGAAAGTGGCAGAGTGACAGTACCTGCCCTGCATGCTTTAATGTAGAAATTGCCATACAAACTACTGTGCCACACCCTGGCTGACACAACACACCCTGTTTGCCTGTCCTTTTCTCAGTGATCCTGGTCACTGTCAATTACTAGGGCTGCCTTTTGTTGGAGTAGGCGTGGCTGCCATTACTGCTGGCCCACTCCCACACCTGGTCAGCAAGATAGCTATCTTGCAAGAGCTACCTGCATCTGTGCTCCCCTGTGGTTTTCCTGGCTCAGGAAACACACTGCAAACTTTTGTCCCTTGCTCTGCTGTGGAACAGACCTGCACCAGAGCTGATTGCCTCGGTGAATGTTTTGAATGTAGGTTTGAATGAAGGTTTTCTCCACACTGCAGTAAAAAATATCACAAAATCTGGTAGCTGGAAATTGAAGATAGTCATTGAAAGCATCCAGAAGAGGGCAACAATCCTGGTAAAAAGACTGGAAAATGTCTTATAAGGAGAGGCAGAGGACACTTGTTTGGTTTGGTGTGTAGAAAAGTCCAAGAACTGACCTCTTTACTTTCTACAAGTTCCTGAGGAGAACAAGTGGAGATGGAGGTGCTGGTCTCCTTCATGATAACTGATGACAGGACGTGCAGGAGTGGCACAAGGCTATATCACAGCAGGTTCAGAGTAGGTATAAGGAAAAAAAATCTTTACTGTGAAAGTGGTCAAGAATAATTTTGTTTTAATATCGTGGAACTGAAGCTACTGAGTAAATGCTGTGGTACTAAGACAAGGAAAAAGGGCAAAGAGTTTGAAACCTTGTGAAATTTTAGACTTCCCAAGAAAAATCAGACTTCTCTGGAATGATAAACAACTCAAAAAAGGCAAAAATGCTTTAAATAACTTTTGACTGATCTTATTAGGGAGCAGTGAGGGCCAGCTGTCCTATATAGGAAGACAAAATGGGAGCAAACAGTCCCACAGGACTGTGGTGGCCAGAGCTGGGTGCTCATAACATAGTCCATTGGCAGTCCCAGGCAAGACAAGCCATGAACTAGGTCTAAGGTTCATCCAGAAGGCAGACCACAGACAGGTATATGTACAACAAATCCCAAGTAAGCACTGAAGGCCTAGGCCTCAGTTGAAATGAGTATTCTAGGCTTATAGGCAGAGGGTGAGAGGAGGGCCTCAGGAGAGGCTTCTCAGGGCCATTACAACTTATTGCTGTCAACAGGATTCCGTCTTGGCTTAAATTTTTGGGTTAAAGCTTCAACACATTTCATTATGTGAGATTAAAAAATGGTTGGAGACAGAATCTCAGAGATTTTTTAAATCATAAGGAAGAGCTTTAATGGACAGAAAATACATTTTCCAATTGTTCTGGATTTAGCAAAATGAAAACAAAATCAAAACAAAAATTGAAGAAGAAATAGAAGGCAGTTTCAGCTCATTCCTAGTGCAAATCAGCATACAGGCTGGAAGAAAAACAGAAAAGTACTCTTGGAAAGATTGAAAGCTGGTATCCTATTAAGCAGACTGGTCAAGAAGTGTCTAAAATTCCAATTAGAAAGTCCACTTGAAATAACAGAGTGACTGTATGAGTTTTGTTAAATTAGTTTATATAATGGCTATGTTTGTATATAAAAAGAGAGGAAAGGAAAATGTGTTGTCACATCATGAGTTAGAGAAGCCAGACAGATGCAGCTGAGAGGAAGGTAAAGACAGGTACTGAAGAACTGATGCACATTTTTCTATTGAACCTATTCCACATCTGATTCAAAAACAGAATGCCCAAGGAAACAAGAATGGAATGGAATGGAATGGAATGGAATGGAATGGAATGGAATGGAATGGAATGGAATACCTAGGGAAACAAACAGCAGGCGGCCATTTGTTTCTTTAGTGTTTTCCCAAGTGCTGAGATCTCAGTAATACACTGAACATGATTATTGGAATGATGTTTTGAAGGTCTTGGGACTACAAAGAATAGGAGTAAAAGATAAGGAAAAAAAAAAAAAAAAGAGGAAATGGACAAAAACATAATGAACAAAGCTTCATAGATCTTCAGAGTGCCATGATGACATGTTAATATTTTAAGGACTTAATTCTGCATTTTTCAGGATCAAGCACCTCCTCAGTTCTAAGCATTTCAATACCTCCCTTGAAACAACAGAGAAGTTAAATCTGAAGTTATTTGTGTCTTGGTGTAACTTGTTGAGGTCTGCTCCATTCACTCTGTGCCTTCTAGACTGAACTTGGATTCTACATGCAGATTTAGGTACATTAAGGTTTTTTATTTGTCAGCTTATCTGTACCCCTGCAAGCACTTTGAAAATAGTTATATTTGTAACAAAGGTAGCAAGCACATAAGTAAAAGAGTCACCATAAACAAAACATAATAATTAGACATTTATATATACATATGTGTGTGACTTTCAAATGCCTGCTTATTTAGTCATCTATTTCCAAGCTCAGGCAGTCTGATTTTGATCTCATCACCTCGGTCCACTTTCAGTCCACCGATTTTCACAGACTTGTTCTGGATTATGGCAAAGCCAGTGACTTGGATCTCAAGCTTTAAGTAGTAACAGGAAAATGGTAAAAAAAAATAATAAAATACCTTTGGTTAATGTTACAGGTCCAAAATAGTTGGCATCCATTATCTTTTTATCAAGTTCCAAAGAAATGCTCTGCACTGCTCCTTTTACCTTCATACTTGCATTGTTGATCAGTACATCCACACAGCCATAGCAATCCAGGATTTCCCTAGCTACATCTTGAATGCAGTCTATGTCTGAGATATCCAGAAGAATGAGCTTTGGTGTATAAGTCTAACAAAGAAAAGAATTATTTCAAGGACTCCTGTTTTATAAAAATGTATTTCTATTTGCTTAAAAAGAAATTCTTAATAATTTACCACTATATCTGAAGGAAGTGTTTTTACCACTCTCATAAAAACCTTGATTTTTTTTCTTATTAACCCATTCTAGAAAGAGTGTAGCTCAGCAGTAAGTATTCATGTACTCTGATATTCAGATGTAGGTGCATAAAGTAGAACATCATGGGAAGGATAGGTTGGATTGATTCTATCCCACTGAGTTTTGTCTCTCTGTTTTGTAATCAGTGAAGGCACATAGATACCCACTAGGGTGACTCCTAGCACTTCAAATGATGGTCTTTTCATAAGCAGCCCTCTGGAGAAATTTGCTGACCACAGAATCAATCTAGGATATAGTGCTTTGAAAGAAGATTTACATGTACATGAAGGGATTGAATTTACAGAGGGAATGTAAAAGGTAGGAATGGTTTGTTTAATTATATGATATCCAAACTGATACTCTTGTATGATTGCTTGCAAAGACGACTTTTATGTAGCAAACAAGTGAAACACTGCAGAACAAGGGCAAAATGCAAGTATCTCTTGGTTTGATGAACAGAGGCTATAGAACGTTTGATGTCTTCAGGAACACCTATGCCCGAGAATGAGTTAGGCATCTGTTGATCATGGAAGGAAAGCTTTTCCATGAACTTCAATAACCACCTTCCAAAGAAGTACCTTTGGCAGCGTGGGCAGACTTTACAGGTCTTGCATGTCTACTTACATAGTGACCCCGTAGTAATGAGAAAAAGAAACTCTTAGTGTGCTCCCATAGCTTGCTAGCTGGGAATTCTCCCAGATTAGTGGAGATTAAATTCAATCTTTAGACACATCTCCCCTTTCTTGAGCACTCTTACTATGTGAAAAACTGGTGACAGTTTGTGCAATTAAATGAAGAACTTTGGATCTCTTACATTTGAATGAGGCAAATCCCTCTACCTAGCATTTCTAGTTGTCTGGTTTGGGGCAGGTCTTTGTTCAAAATGCAGGGCCACTCATTAGCAGTTATCTTGATTTGGGAGAGCAGGGTTTCTGACTTATTTTTGGCATCATGCTCTGAAGATCTTCAGAGGTGTTTAGTTCTCTTTCTCTCTCTGAAATCTGTTGGGTATATTATGTGGACAACCAAAATCTTTACTAACAGTGATTCAAGCTTCATGTATACTTCATTTTAGTGTATATAAAAGCACTTTATGTATCTGAAGAAGGTGTTTACTTTGACTTCTCAATTTTCAAAGCACAGTGAGGAAACACTTACCATGCTGGGGTCTGCCACACTAATTAAAGCATCATACAAAGCTTCCAACTTCTCCCATGTCCTGCCACACAATACAAGCCTTGCTCCTCCTGTGTGAAACACCCGAGAACATTCTAGGGGAGACAAACATTCAGAAAAAAATATTAACAATTACAGCAATTTGATAATGCTCATTTTAGTTGAAATGGGATCCTGTTTTTGCTAATGATGCTGAATCGTTTCTTTAAAATTCATGAATTTTGAGAGAATAAAAATATATATGAGAAAAAAAGAAAGTATCAAATGGAAACAATGTATATGATTAATAAATTAAATTTAAGGTATATTTTTACTGTATTATATTTATCAGAATTAATGATATGACACATTGGTACTTTTTAATCATGGCATGTAATCAAAAGAACAATATGACAGTTAATGGATGAAGGGTCTAAGTTAGAAGAAAAATGTTCTAATTGTCTTTCTTCTTTAACTGTCTCCATCTAGAAACACACTTACCATAAAGAAAAATACATTAAAAATACATGTTTATAGAGTACAAACTCTTTGGTAAAACTTCATGTTGCCCACAGCAATATAAAGATACCAACCAATCCCAGAATATAGCAAAGCTAGTTCTGTATGCTATCTTCATGAAACTCACAGCTGTATGAAACATATCTACAACTTTGAGATAGAGTTATCATGCAGAGAAACTCACCAGCCACTGTCCCACAGATGAGATGAAACATCAATTAATTGGAGAAAGAGACCTTTCTTACACAGACCCTTCTTTTCATAGGTGATCCATCCTCCCCAGGAGCCAGTGGAGGTTATGAAGACCATCTTGAGCTACCTCTCATTAAGACAGATTCCCTCAAGACTTCCTAAGAAGGCCACTGAGAAATTTCTGGGTATGTTGCACTGGAACTGTTTTTTCTCCATACAGTCATATATTCTGGATTAGGGATTCACCACTGTTTAAGTAAACTATAATTGTGTTTACTTAACACAATTCCTGTGTGTAAAACATCAGGCAGGAAAGGCAGGAAGCCATTGCTGAGCAAGGATCTGCTAGTCAAATTGTGTAAGAAGGAAATATGCTAGCAGTAGAAGCAGAGACATGTTGCCTGGAAAGAGTACAAGGGATGCCATCTGCATGTGCAAAGATGGGACCAAGAAAGCCAAGGCACAGATGGATCTGAGCTCAGCAAGAGATGCAAAGAAAAAAAAGAGATTTTATATGTAGGTCAGAAAAGAAAGGCCAAGGAAAGTGTACCCCCTCTGATAAATAAGGAAGAACTGGTAACAACAGACATAGAGAAGGCTGTGGTATTCAACAACTTTGCCTCAGTGTTCACTGCCGGTCAGGCTTCCCACCACTCTCATGTCCCTGTACCTCTAGGCAGGGGCTGAGGGAGCAAAGTCCCCTCCCACTGTAAGCAAAGAGCAGGTATGAGACCACCTGAAGAAAGTGAACCGGTACAAGCCTATTGGGACTAAGGACATGCATCCCAGCATCCTGAGGGAACTGGCTGTTGTAGTTGACAAGCCACTCTCCATCATATTTGAAAAGTCATGGAAGTCAGGTGAAGTCGCTGGTGACTGGAACAAGCGAAACATCACTCTCATTTCTAAAAAGGGCAGAAAGGAGGACCTGAGGAACTATAGACCAGAAGAGTAGGTTTCCTGGAGAAGCTGTGAATGGCTCATCCCCAAAATGTTTCAGCATGCAGCATGGGAAAGAATGTTTAATATTTATCCTGCACAAGATATCAGTATCCATGCTAGAGCAGTTCAGTTGGCACAGATGACCTCTAGGTGTCCCTGCCAACCTAAATTGTTATCTGATTCTGTGAAACTTTCAAGAGTGCTATGATTTTTCAAGATGCCCAAACTCAGCTGGAGCACTCTAAATAGTGCCTCTGTAAACAAAAGTACTGAAATATAGCCAACCAGAGAAAAATCATTTTAACTTTATCTTAAAATAAGCACTAAAATTAAAAACAAACAAACAAACACAAAAATTAAAAATATTGAGAGAAAGAGAAATAAGAGGTTTCCTGGAGAAGCTGTGAATGGCCCATCCCCAAAACATATAAAGGGCAGTTTTGGATGGGGCTTTGTGCAACCTGGTACCTATGGCAGGGCGTGGGTTTGACTTAGATGATCTTTAAGGTCCCCTCCAGTCCAAACCAGTCTAAGATTCTATGATTCTTCTAGTCTCTACAATGGCTTATTCTAAAAAATGCTACAGTATGTTATAAATAATATACTTATCTTTTTTTTTTTCTTTTCTTTTTAAAGAAGGCAGGTATATAGATAAAATAATGTAATTCTCCTCCCTTCTCCACAAACAAACAAACAAAAAGCATACCATTTCTAGTGCACGTATGTGCTTTTCCAGACTGTTCAGATAATGGTAAATGACATTTCAAAGTCAGTAAAAGAAATCACCAAACCCAGAAACTAACAAAAACAAAACAAAACAAAACAACAACAAAAAAAAAAAAAACACAAGGTGGTAATAATCTTATAAATGGAAATAAAGGTAATGAAGTTATAAGAGGTAGTAAAGGATAAGCGGTAATTGTAATACACAACAAATGTTTGTTCATTGTCTTTTGTATTATAAAAACAAGGAGTTCCGTTTAAGGAACGGGAGTTGCGAAAGCTCCCTGCTGAAGTAAGGAGCTGTATAATACTTGGCTAGGCACTATGAAAATTCTTTTGCTTAATGTAACAAAAAAGAGAGCCCCCTCCCCTTCTCTCCTTCTGCATCTCAGTTGCCTCTTTTGTTCAAAGACACTGCTGCAAAGCTCATGTAACCATCTCCTGATAAGTTGCTAAACTAGTGTATCAACATCCTGCCTTCCTGTCTCACGCTGGGCCAACATGACCAAATAAAAAAAGAAGTTGAACCACAACGCTGAGGAAGACTACGGCCTTCATCTTCACGACCACCAGAGGGACAGAGATGACCCCCTAGCAACAGTGCGCACAGTCGCAGAATATACCAGGATGTCCTGCGTAATCCCAGAATTAGCAAGATATAAAAAGGGACCCTGGCGGGGGTGAGGTGCGCGCCGTTGTCGGAGCCAAGACTCCCCAGCCGCCCTGCGCTGTTTTGCTTGTTGTTGCTTACTCAATTGTCCTGGTTTCAGCTAGAACAGAATTAATTTTCTTCCTAGTAGCTGGTGGAATGCTGTGTTTTGGCTTAGGATGAGAAGAGCGCTGATAACACCCCGATGTTTTAATTGTTGCAGAGCAGTGCTTATACCAAGCCAAGGACATCTCAGCCTTTCGCTCTGTCCTGCCAACAGGCAGGCTGGGGGTGCAGTAAGAGCTGGGAGGGGACAGACCCAGGACAGGTGACCCAAACTAGCCAAAGGGGTATTCCATACCATCTGACGTCATGCTAAACAATATATAGGGGTGGCTAGCCGGGTGGAGGGGGCCGGACTGCTCGGGGTTAAGCTGGGCATCGGTCAGCGGGTGGTGAGCAATTGCATTGTGCATCACTTGTTTGTACATATTATTATTACTTTCCTATTATCACCATTGTATCATTATTATTATTATTATTATTATTTTGTTATTATTATTTTCCTGTCTTATTAAACTGTCTTTATCTCAACTCACGGGCTTCACTTTCCATTTCTCTCCCCCGTCCCAGGGAGGGAGGGGGGAGGGTGAGCGAACGGCTGCGTGGTGTTTAGCTGCCAGCCGGGTTAAACCACGACATCAATAAATTCCTTTCTATGATTAATACAATGCTCTCTGAAAATTAATTAAGGGGGCAACTTATTACAGTAATCATCTAACATCTGCTGGCCCAGTTAGGAGAAGTCTGTCCAGGTCTTCTGCCACAGCTACCAAATAAGCCATGGGTGAGCAACACTGACATCAAGAGAAGAGAAGGCTCTGGGGAGACCTCACTGCAGCCTTCAAATACTTGACGGGAGCATATAAACAGGAGGGGGAATGCCTGTTTACATGTGTTGATAGCGATAGGACAAGGGGGAATGGTTTTAAACTAAGACAGAGGAGATTTAGCTTAGCAATTAGGATAAAATTTTTCACTCAGAGGCATTCAGGTGAGGCACTGGAACAGGTTGCCCAGAGAGGTTGTGGATGCCCCATCCCTGGAGGCATTCAAGGCCAGGCTGGATGCGGCTCTGGGCAGCCTGCTCTAGTGGTTGGCACCCCTGCCCAGAGCAGGGGGGTTGAAACTACATGATCTTTAAGGTCCTTTTCAACCCAGGCCATTCTATGATCAAGGAATCACAGAAGTAAACCCACTGGCCTAGAAAGAGAACAACAGACCCTGCTGCACATTGAAAAGCCAAGTTCAACAAGTGATTTCATCAAGTTTTTTCCTGGTTCCCTTTATATACAGCACACAGGGTTATTTCACATGTAACCTACCAGTTTTGTTCACAGATAAAGTCAGAGCTAGTCTGGGGAATTTCAATCCCTTGCTCCTCCTCAACTGTCGTAAAGATAATAGTCAAGTGAAGAATTATCCTCATGGCACATCCATTTCCTCCTGAAGACTCAGTTTTCAAGTTTGTCCCTTAAAGACAGGAACAGCCACTCTAACATTTACCTACCCAGGCATATCCCCATGCTCACAACTGCAAAGGGACATCTCTAGCCAGGGAGGGACCTTAAGTAACACAGTTTCCATCCATTTTTTTCTTTCAAGAAGTCCAGGCACATTCAGTAGTATTAGATGAGCATGCTGCATTTTGTTCAGTATTATTCCTGTTGAGCCTCCTAGGCATGCGTTGTCTCACATCCAATTGATTCTCAGTACATACACAAACCTCTTTAAAAATAAAGCAACAGTACTTATGAACTGCATCCTTTGTATCTGTACATATAATCTCAGTCCATAAACATGTCTTAGTTTTGGCTGGGATTGGGTTAATTTTCTTTCTAGCGGCTGGTATGGTGCTATGGTTTGGGTTTAGGTTGAAAATAACATTCATAACACATTGATGTTTTAGTTGCTGAACAGTGCTTACAGCAAATGAAGGACTCTTCTGCTTCTCCTGCTGCTTTGCTGGAGAGTAGGCTGGACATGCATGAGAAGCTGAGAGGGGACAAAGCCAGGGCCCAAACTGGCCAAAGGCGTATCTCATGTCACATGATATCATGCTGAACAATAAAACTGGAGGGGGTTGGCTGGGGGGACTGCCATTAATTGGAGAATGTCTGGGATTTGGTTGGGTGGCGGTGACCAATTGCATTGTGCACCATTTGCGTTTTTTAATTCTTTTTTTTTTTTTTTTTTTCTTTTCCCTTTAAACTGCCCTTATCTTGCATTTTTACCTTTTTTGATTCTCTCCCCCATCCCACTGGGGGAAAGGAGTGAGTGAACAGCTGTATAGTGTTTAGATGCATGCCAAGTTGAACCACAGCAAAGCAATATAATTTTTATAAACTGCTAGAATTGTAAATGTTCAATGGTATTTATGCATAAATGAAGTAGAAGAGATGAAAGACATCATAAGTGGGTTCTCATTTGAGAAAGATATCTAGTAAAATAAATCATTTTTCAGTTACTTATTACAAAACACAACTTTCTTCCTTTCACAATAGTTGTATCTTTCTGCAAAAATGAAGCAGAACCTGCTGATTTCAGTATTAGCCAAATTTTATTAAAAGATGTGGAATATCACAGTTTAAAGCAAATTCATTCAATCTGAGTAGAAACAGGTGAGAACACCATTCATTTCCTACCATTTAGAAGGTTAGTAAACAGTGTTAAACTGAACTTGAGTCCCTCATCTTCTTTATTACCTAGTAATTTTATTAAAATGTCCACATATATCATTTTTGTTGCAGATTTCACAGAATTGCAGGATCACAGAATCATCTATGTTGGAAGACACCTCCAAGATCACCTAATCCAACCTCTGACCTAACACTAACAAGTCCTCCACTAAACCATATTACTAAGCTTTACATCTAAATGTCTTTTAAAGACCTCCAGGGAGGGTGACTGAACCACTTCCCAGGGCAGCGCATTCCAATGCCTAACAACCCTTTCATTAAAGAAGTTCTTCCTAATATTCAACCTAAACCTCCCCTGATGCAACTTTAGCCCATTCCCCCTCATCCTGTCACCATGTCTGCACATGGCAGAACAGACCAACCCCCACCTTGCTACAGCCTCCTTTAAGGTACCTGTAGAGCGCGATAAGGTCGCCCCTGAGCCTCCTCTTTTCCAGGCTGAACAACCCCAGCTCCCTCAGCTGTTCCTCATCAGACTTATTCTCCAGATCCCTCACCAGTTTCGTTGCCCTTCTCTGGATTCACTCGAGCACCTCCATGTCCTTTCTGTAGTGAGGGGCCCAAAACTGAAAACAGTACTCAAGGTGCAGCCTTACCAGAGCCAAGTACAGGGGGACAGTCACTTCCCTAGACCTGCTGGCCACACTGTTTCTTATACAAGCCAGAATGCTGTTGGCCTTCTTGGCCACCTGAACACACTGCTGGCTCATATTCAGCCAATTTTTTGTGTGACCAGGAAGTTTCTGCACCCTTTTTCTGCTAATATTAATTTCATCTCCTTTGGAAGATTTAACTGTTATTAAATGAAAAAACAAACAAACAAACAAGCAACTATGATTTCCTTTTGATCTCTGAAGGTGAGGCTGCCAGTTTATCATAAAACTAGCAGACAATTGGAAACAGTTCATATAATACACTGCCAAGGAACCATCCAGTCTCCACCTCACACCTTTCACCCAGAGACTCATATGCTGGCCATAAGTCTAAATTGTGCCTCTCTAAACAAAAATACTTAAATATAACCAACCAGATAAAATGTATGCTAATATTATCTTTACCTGAAACTGAAGTTTTCAGGAAAAGGGAAAAGCTAGGTGGGATGTTGAGGTCCAACTTTATCTCATGCCTTGTCTCAACAGGCCCTGATGAACACCACTCATTAGCATAGTCTCTATTTCTGTCATGGGTCACTGTTCTGCTCGCTTAAGAATAATTATACAAGAGTATGCCTTTCCAACAACTCTTGACTGCTTGGAAATGTAAGTTTTCTGGCATACTTAGAAAAGGCCAAAACGTAACCCCAAGCTATGTTTGACTTAGGAGGTACTTGCATCCACTGCCCTTCAAGTAATGTCTGCAGCAGGACTGTACATAAGCATGTATGACCCAGTGCTTTTAATCTCATAGGACTGTGTAAGAAGGAAATACAGACCAGGAAGAAGCAGATGGTAAATGACTGCTCACCTAGTCAACCCATTTATATAAACATAAATTATGATATACCCTTTTCTTCCTTCCAGTGAAACCACCGTCACACATAGTCAGACATCCCAGTTGGAGGTACTGAAGAATATCAAAGAGGAATAGCAAAGAAGAACATAGGTTATAGAGGGGTAAAATGATATGAATATGGAGAGAGAGCTGAGCACTTCCGTATACAAGTGGAAGGGAGCAGGAAATCTAGAAGCTTTTAAAGGCTGAAAAGGAACCTGTAACAGAGTATCATGACACCTGTTTATGATTGCTGCTACCCTACAGTGGCAACCTATGACATAAGACCTCAGAGTAGCAACATGCTAAAAATAGCACTCAGTGTGCTTATAAAACCTCTTATTCTATTGAATTGAATAAACATAACGCTCTGCTGTTCCTAAAAGTCCAACATCAGTTCCTGTGGCTGAGACTAAAAATGTACATTTAAAAATGATAGGCTTTATTTATAACCGTATTTCCTAACTTCTGCATCCAGCTCAAGGTAATGAATGCACATGAAATCATGTAGAAGAGGATCTCTGCCCATTTGTGTTCTCTGACACTGAGAAGAAAAGAGACAACTCACCACTGCCTAGTCGAGAGATGGCATCTGTGATTACCACCACCTTGTTTTGTACTGCTGACCGGGACAGTAGCCATATGACTGACTGGTAAATATAAATAATTCCACTGATCCCAAGAATAACCAATGGTAGGGCAAGTACAGCAAGAATACCCATATCTGTGGAAAACAAGAGTACATATGAAAGTAACAGTAATGATAATGTGCATTCATTATTTTTCAAATTATTCTTCTCTACAAAAGCAATATTTTTTATGTGTAGAATAGCCATAAATAACAACATGCCAAAGGCTTGAAGCAGTAGGAAACTGTTTTCCAATCAGCAATTCCTTATTAAGCTATTTTAATAAGTTCTTTTTTATTATTATTCATTTTACTCATTATTGCATGTTCTAAACAAATTTAGTTTTCTTTTATTCAAAATGACTCTATGTTGGCAAAAACATAATAAAATTTTAGTACAAATATTGCCTTTAGGCAAAACATAGTATAAAATAAGCTTTTAATTATGTTTCTGTTGTGGGAAAACTAATAAAAAGCTTTTTATCCTAATTTCGGGTAAAATACCTAATACAAATGTTTTCTGTTTTAAAAGACATAGAAAAAAAATCACTTACTATGGCAGGTAGAATCCTGGTATGGATAAGGTTTTCTTCTGAACAAAATTTTGTATTACAGGCTTAATTAAAGTCCTTCAGCATTTTTATAGAAGATCACATATGTTGAGGCTGCTTGCCCTCTATGAGAATGGCTATGTATAGCCTACAGCTGTGACAGCTGGTCTTCAAAAGTAAATATAGCATCTACAGTGTGATTCACATGCCTGACCTATTAGCTAATAGGCTGGACAATCACGTAGAAGTTTTTAGTACAATATCAATTCAATTGTACAATGAAGCATTTATCTTTCTGTCTTCCCCTGTTTTGCAGTTGTTCATAGGAGTTGTACAAAGGAAATCTCAGTCTATCTAACTGAGTCTATCTCAGTTTCCTGTCACTGGCCTTCAACTAACTTTTTGACTAACTTTATATGGAAAAACATTTGTATAAACTCCATGATAACAATATACCAAAAAAAAAAAAAAAAGTGCCATGAAGAATTTGTGATTTGAAGTAATCACTGTTCCACAATATTTACATGTATGTGCTGGGAAAAAGTCTCTGAGCAAGCTGGCTTTGGGAGTTAGTGCATAAAACTAAGCTAAGAGCTGGCAAAGGATGTCGCAGCGGAGGTCCTGTGACACGACCCCCGGCAGGCCCCTGGACGAACCCCCCCAGCAACACGCTGTGGACCCCCGGGCACAGCGGTGGACATCTGCTGGTGACTTATGGTGGGCCCCCAGGCATTGTGGTAGACCCCCCTGCGAGCCCAGGCAGGCCACCAGCCTCACCGATGGAACCCTGCCAGCGAGACCCACAAGGCTCCTGGGCGTGGCGGCAGACCCCTGGCAGCGACCTCTGGTGGGCCCACGGGCACAGCAGCGGACCCCCAGCAGCAAGCCCCAGTGAGACACAAGACACCGCGGTGTACCCCTGCTGATGTCCCCAGGCAGGCCCCTGTTCGTGACAGAAGACTCCAACCCACCACCCATTACGGGCACCCATGGTGCTGCAGTGGACCCCTGCCAGCAACCCCCGGAGGGACCCCAGGCACGTTGGAGGACTCCAGCCAGTGACCCCTGGTGTGGCCCCAAGCATGGAGGCGGACCACCACCGGCGACCCATGGTGGGCCCCCAGGCACAGCAGTGGACCCCCATCAGGCCCCAGGGGTGGTGGTAGATCCCCCACCCCACCATGCGAGCCCCAGAGGGCCCCCATGCATGGTGGCAGACCCTTTCCCATGACCCCCTTGGGTCCTCGGGCACGGCGGAGGCCCCCCCATCTTCAACCCACAGCGGACCCCCGGGCGTGGCAGCAGAGCTCTGCTGGTGAACCTCAGGGGGTCCCTGGGCACAGAAGTGACAGACACCTGCCAGCGACACTCTTGTGTCCCCATGCGTGGCGGTGGACCACCACCAGAGAGCCCAGGTGGGACCATGGGTGCAGCAGATCATTGGCTAGCTGGGGCAGGTCCCCAGCCGCAGTGGTGGAGCTCTGTCGGTAAGCCCCAGTGGCCCACCAGGCACAGCGTCATCCCCTGCTGGCAAGCCCTGGTGGGACCCTGGGCACAGTGGCTAACCCATGCCCAGTGACCCCTGGCAGGCCCATCGTGCAGAGGAGGAGTCCCCCCTGCAAGCCCCGACGGGTCCCCGGGTGCGGTGGTAGACCCTCCCCTTCGAGCCTCAGAGGGCCCCTAGTCGAGACAACCAAAACATGCCAGCAACCCATGGAGTGCCCCCAGGAGTGGCAGTGGACCTCTGATGGTGACCTGTGGCAGCCCCCTGGGTGCGGCACTGGACCCTCCCCTGCGAGCACTGGCGGGCCCCCAGGAGCTTCGGTGGACACCCCTGCAAACCATGGTGGGCCCACAGGTGCAGTGGTGGACCCCCCTGGGAGACCTGGCGGGCCCCTGGGCGCAGCGGCAGACCTGCACCAACAACCCATGATGGGCCACTGGGTGCGGCACTGGACCCCCCCCTGAGAGCAATGTCAGGCCCCGAGGCACTTTGGTGGACCCCCCGTGTGAGCCCCGGCGGACCCCTGGGCACTGCAGTACACCCCTTTGTGACCCCTTGTGGGCCCCCGATGTGGTGGTGGAACCCCCCTGTGAACCCCAGTGGGACACCGGGCGCATGGGTGGACCCTCACTTGCGAGCACCAGCGGGCCCCCTGTCACGTCGGTGGACACCCCCCTTGGAGCCCTGGTGGGCCTCCGGTTGCTGCATTGGACCCACCCCGCCAGCCCTGGCAGTCTCCCAGTCACTGCAATGGACTCCCCCATGCAAGCCCTGGCGGCACCCAGGCACAGCGGTATACTACCCTGCCGAGCCCAAGGGCGCTTTGGTGGATCCCCCTGCAAGCCCCGGCAGGCCACTGGTCGCTGCGGTGGACCCTCACTGTGAGACCAGGTGGAGCCCCAGGCACTGTGATGGACCCCCCCACAAGTCCCAGCAGATGACTGGTTGCTGTGGTGGACCCCCCCTGTGAGCCCTTGCAGGCACCCAGTGCGGTGGTGGACCCTGCTGCGTGAGCCCCAGAGGATCCCTAGTCGCTGTGGTGGATCCCATCTGTGAGTCTCAGTGGGCCACAGGTTGCTGAGGTGGAACCCCCTGAGAGCCCTTGCAGGCCCAAGGTGTGGTGGCGGACTTGCCCCTGCAAGCCCCAGTGGGCAGCCGGATGCACCAGTAGAACCCTGCTGCGAGCCCTGCCGGGCCCCCAGGCGCACCTGTGTGCCCCCCACCCATGAGCCCCGGCAGGCCAGCAGTGCAGCAGCAGAACCCCCCCTTGTGAGCTCCAGCGGGTCCCATTGCAACTCCACCTGCGGGTCCTGGTGGGCTCCCAGTGCGGCGGCGGACCCCCCCCTTCCGAACTCTAGTGGGTCCCTGGGTGCGACAAGGAACCACCCCTGAGATCCCCTGCAGGCCTGCCATGGGTCCCCAGGCGTGCCAGTGGATGCCCCCCTGCAAACCCCATCGGGCTCTCAGTGCGGCGGTGTACCCCCAAGTTCAAGCCCCAGCGGGCCCCTGGTACAGCAGTGGACCACCCCTGTGAGGCTCTGCATGACCCCGGGTGCACCGATGCACCCCCCCTTGTGAGCCCTGGTGGGCCCTCAGGCATGCTGGTGGACTCCCCTGTGTGAGCCCCGGCAGGCCCCTGGTGCGGCAGTGAACCCCCTTTGCAATCTGCAGCGGGTCCTCAGGCACTGCAGCGGACCCTCCTCCTCTTGTGAGCCCACATCCGTGCTTCCAACATTGTAAGTATGTGGTGCTTGCCATTGCAGGTTTGAGGGAGTGTGATGTAATCAATTTGCCAGGCCTCTCCATATTTCTGTATCAGCCATCGTCCTCCATACCAAAGAGGCTTTGACCGTTTGGCTTGCTTAATTGCAGCACGTGTTTCAAAATCATGAATTACCTGTGCTATAGTGTCCATGGTCAGGTCCATCCTCGATCACAAACCCATCTGTATGTTGCATCTTTACCTTGATGGCCTGAGGTGTCATGGGCCCATCGGGCTATAAGTAATTCACCTTTATGTTGCCAGTCCAGGTCCACCTGAGCCACTTCAACTGTAGCAGCCTGATCCACCTGCTGGTTGTTTTGATGTTCTTTGGTAGGCCAATTCTTAGGCACATGATCATCTACGTGGCATACCTTTACAACCAGGTTCTCTACCCAGGCAGCAATATCTTGCCACAATGCAGCAGCCCAGATGGGTTTGCCCCTGCGCTGCCAGTTGTTTTGCTTCCATTGCTGTAACCATCTCCACAGGGCATTTGCTACCATCCATGAATCAGTGTAGAGATAGAGAACTGGCCATTTTTCTCGTTCAGCAATGTCTAAAGCCAGCTGAATGGCCTTCCCTTCTGCAAACTGACTCAATTCACCTTCTCCTTCAGCAGCTTCTGAAACTCGTCGTGTAGGACTCCATACATCAGCCTTCCATCTCCAATGCTTTCCCACAATATGACAGGACCCATCAGTGAACAGGGCATATTTCTTCTCATTTTCTGGTAGCTTGTTGTACTGTGGGGCTTCTTCAGCATGGAGCACCTCTTCCTCTGATGATATCCCAAAGTATTTGCCTTCTGGCCAGTCCATAATCACCTCCAAGATTCATGGGTGACTGGGGTTTCCTATTCGAGCCCACTGAGTAATCAGTGCAACCCACTTGCTCCATGTAGCATCAGTTGCATGATGTGCAGAGAGGACCCTTCCTTTGAACATCCAGCCTACTACCAGCAGTCGGGGTGCCAGAAGCAGCTGTACTTCAGTACCAACCACTTCTGAAGCAGATCAAACCCCTTCATATGCTGACAGTATTTCCTTTTTGGTTGGAGTGTAGCAGGCCTCAGATCCTCTGTATCCCCGACTCCAAAACCCCAGAGTTCGACCCTGAGTTTCCCCAGGTTCTTTCTGCCAGAGGCTCCAGGTGGGGCCATTCTCTCTGGCTGCAGTGTAGGGCACATTCTTTACATCTGGTCCTGTTCGAACTGGCCCAAGGGTTACTGCATGAACTATTTCCTGCTTAATTTGTTCAAAGGCTTGTCATTGTTCAGGGCCGCATTCAAAATCATTCTTCTTATGGGTTACCTGATAGAGCGGGTTTACAATCAGACTGTAATTTGGAATGTACATTCTCCAAAACACCACAACACCTAGGAAAGTTTGTGTTTCTTTTTTTCCTAGTTGGTGGAGACATAGCTGTTATTTTGTTGATCACATCCATTGGGATTTGACGACGTCCATCTTGCCATTTTATTCCTAAAAACTGGATCTCTCGTGCAGGTCCTTTGACTTTATTTTGTTTTATGGCAAAACCAGCCTTTAGAAGGACTGTTTTTTATTTTCTTCCCTTTTTTGAAAACTTCCTCTGCTGTGTCACCCCACACAATAATGTAATTGATGTACTGCCGGTGTTCAGGAGCTTCCCCCTGCTCCAGTGCAGACTGGATCAGTCCATGGCAAATGGTAGGGCTGTGTTTCCACCCATGGGGCAGCCGATTCCAAGTATATTGGACTCCCCTCCAAGTGAAGGCAAACTGTGGCCTGCACTCTGCTGCTAGAGGGATGGAGAAAAATGCATTAGCAATATCAATTGTGGCATGCTACTTGGTTGCCTTTGATTCCAGTTCGTACTGGAGTTCTAGCATGTCCAGCTCCTGCAGCCACTCCAGTACCTACAGCCGTTCCAGCTCCTGCAGACTCTCCAGCTCCTGTGACTGGACACCCAGGACAACCCCCCCTTTGTGAGTTGCCGTGGGCCCCCGTGTGCGCCAATGGACCACCCACTGCGCACCCCAGCAGGGACCCTTGCGTGCTGATGAACCCCCCCACCCCCCGCAAGCCCCACTGGGGCACCGGGTGCACAGGCATATGCCCACCTGCAAGCCCTGGTGGTTCCATGGTGCTGCAGTTGACCCCCCCTCCCCCTTCAAACCGCAGTGGGCCCATGGTGAAGATGTAGACCCCCCCTTTAAGCCCTAGCGGGTCCTCGGTGCGGCTGTGGATCCCCCAATTCAAGCCCTGGCGGGCCACTATTATGGATGTGCATCCCGCCCCTTCACTGTTCCTTACTGTTGGGAACACTTTTTGATGGGAGAAAGAGGCTTTGTACATGTTTTTGGAGGTCCTATTTTAAATTTGTCTCAGTGTTCCGGTTAGGGTTACGTTTGGGGTTGTATAGAAAGAGCAAACACAAAGAGTCCAGATCCATGTGGGGCTGCGTAAAGGCTCCCCTGGGGAGTTCAGTTGTACCCACAGTCTTCCGATAGGGGCTTTTTTTGCTGGGAGAAAGGGGCTTTGTATGTGTTTTCTGGGTTCCTATTTTAAATTCCTCTCAGAATCCGGGTAGGGATATATTTAGGGTTGCTCAAAAAGAGCGAGCACAGAGAGTCCAGATGCACGTAGGGTTGTGTAAAGGCTCCCCTGGGGAATTCAGCTGTACAAAAAGGATTCCTTTGGGGGCAATTTTTGATGGGTGAAAGGGGCTTTGAACACGTTTTCTGGGGTCTTATTTTAAATTCCTCTCAGATTCCAGGTAGGGATATGTTTCGGGATGCTCAGAAAGAGGGAACAGAGAGGGTCCAGTTGCATGTGGGGCTGCGTGAAGGCTCCCCTGCGGAGTTCAGTTGTACCCAAAGCCTTCCTTTGGGGGCAGGTTTGGATGGACGCAATGGGCTTTGAATGTGTTTTCTGGGGCCCTCTTTTGAATTCCTCTCCCATGCTGGGTAGGGCTATGTTTCGGGTTGCTCAGAAAGAGCGAACAGAGAGGGTCCATTTGCATGTGGGGCTGTGTGAAGGCTTCCCTGGGGAGTTCAGTTGTACCCAAAGCCTTCCTTTGGGGGCACTTTTGGATGGGCGAAATGGGCTTTGAACGTGTTTTCCGGGGCCTTATTTTGAATTCCTCTCCCATGCCTGGTAGGGCTATGTTTCGGGTTGCTCAGAAGTAGCGATCACAGAGGGTACAGTTGCATTTGGGGCTGCGTGAAGCCTCCCCTGGGGAGTTCAGTTGTACCCAAAACTTTCCTTTGGGGGCACGTTTGGATGGGTGCAACGGGCTTTGAATGTGTTTTCTGGGGCCCTCTTTTGAATTCCTCTCCCATGCCGGGCACGGTTATGTTTAGGGTTGTTCCGAAAGAGCGAACACAGAGGGTCCAGTTGCATGTGGGGCTGCGTGAAGGCTCCCCTGCGGAGTTCAGTTGTACCCACAGCGTTCCTTTGGGGGCACTTTTGGATGGGCGAAAGGGGCTTTGAACGTCTTTTTGGGGCCCTATTTTGAATGCATCTCCCATGCCGGGTAGGGCTATGTTTCGGTTTGCTGAGAAAGAGTGAACACACAGGGTCCAGTTGCATGTGGGGTTGCGTGAAGGCTCCCCTGCGGAGTTCAGATGTACCCCAAGCCTTCCTCTGGGGGCACGTTTGGATGGGTGAAAGGGGCTTTGAACGCATTTTCTGGGGCCCTCTTCTGAATTCCTCTCCCATGCCTGGTAGGGCTATGTATTGTGTTGTTCCGAAAGAGCGAACACAGAGGGTCCAGTTGCACGTGAGGCTGCGTGAAGGCTCCCCTGTGGAGTTCAGTTGTACCCAAAGCCTTCCTTTGGGGGCACGTTTGGATGGGCGAAAGGGGCTTTGAATGCGTTTTCTGGGGCCATCATTTGAATTCCTCTCCCCTGCTGGGTAGGGCTATGTTTCGGGTTGCTGAGAAATAGCGAACACAGAGGGTCCAGTTGCATGTGGGGTTGCGTGAAGGCTCCCCTGGGGAGTTCAGTTGTACCCAAAGCCTTCCTTTGGGGGCACTTTTGGATGGGCAAAGGAGCTTTGAACGCGTTTTCTGGGGCCCTCTTTTGAATTCCTCTCCCATGCTGGTTAAGACTATGTTTAGGGTTGCTCCAAAAGAGCGAACACAGAGGGTCCAGTTGCATGTGGGGCTGTGTGAAAGCTCCCTAGGAAAGTTCAGTTGTATCTAAAGCCTTCCTTTGGGGGCAATTTTTATGGGCGCAAGGGCCTTTGGTCACCTTTTCTGGCGCCCTATTTTGAATGCCTCTGCAATTCCGGGGAGGGCTATGTTTCGGGTTGCTCCGAAAGAGTGAAGACAGAGGGTCGACTGGCATGTGGGGTTGCGTGAAGCCTCCCCTGGGGAGTTCAGTTGTACCCAAAGCCTTCCTTTGGGGGCACTTTTGGATGGGCACAAGGGGCATTGAACGCCTTTTCAGGGGCCCTATTTTGAATTCCTTTCCCATCCGGGTAGGGCTATGTTTAGGATTGTTCCGAAAGAGCGAAGACAGAGGGTCCAATTGCATGTGGGGCTGCGTGAAGGCTCCCCTGCGGAGTTCAGTTGTATCCAAAGCCTTCCTTTGGGGGCACTTTTGGATGGGCGTAAGGGGCTTTGAACGCGTTTTCTGGGGTACCTCCTTTAAATTCCTCTCCCATGCCGGGTAGGGCTATGTTTCGAATTCTTCCGAAAGAGCGAAGATAGGGGGTCCAGTTGCATGTGGGGCTGCGTGAAGGCTCCCCTGGGGAGTTCAGTTGTACCCAAAGCCGGTCACTGACTCAGAGGATCTGGCTTGTTTTCTCTTGCTAAGGGACAGAGAGGCACATGCAGTGCCCTTTAATTGCAAGGTGGCATCAGCAGACCGCTTTGCGCTTACCTGTGAGTCACCAGAAAGTGCTGAGCCATTGTAAGAAACCTCAGGTGAACCTCGGTGTGAGTCATCCACACGCTGGTATCCGGCATACTGGGGACAAGGCTTCCGGTGTGTAAGTGACTCTGGTCACGACCCCACGTCCTTGTACTTGCAGAAACATAGCCTTCCTTGCAGTGTTGTCAAGGCCATTGGCATCTTGCCCGACCACTTGGTGATGCCTTGAAACGCCATCATGCTCCCTGATGAAAGGGCAGACAAAGGAGGACAGCAGAGACGTGCCCTGACATTCCTACTCTCGGTCACTGGTGGAGCACAGACCAAGAAGAGGAAGGTTGCTGTCCTAACCTGGCCAGGGGCTGGAAAGGCAACTTTTCTGATGGGCCGGTGTGCCAGAGCACGGGACCGAGGCAGCAGCCGCTGAGTGGCACCACGTGGTTCAAGCTGTCACCCAGCAAGATATGGAGGCGACCATGCTGGTTTGGAAAGGTCCGGGGGGCGCTCTAAGGCCCACTGTGGGTCTCCAGCCCCGAGCGATGGCTAGAAAACTGTCAGGAGATGTCCCGTGCTCCTTGGGAAGACGAGCCACGCTCTCACTTGGGCAGAATAGTATCACAGAATCACACAGAATTTCTAGGTTGGAAGAGACCTCAAGATCGAGTCCAACCTCTGACCTAACGCTAGCAGTCCCCACTAAACCATATCCCTAAGCTCTACATCTAAACGTCTTTTGAAGACTTCCAGGGATGGTGACTCCACCACTTTCCTGGGCAGCCTGTTCCAATGCCTCACAACCCTTTCAGTAAAGAAGATGGGTGAGGTGAGCAAGGAAGATGCCTTACTTTTGTCCTACACACTTACCACTTGTTTGAGTATTTCTTTACTTCAGTAATTATGTTTGCCTGAAATTGTGGATGGATGAAAATGTCTTGAAAATGTTCATTAATTTGGTACAATGTGATATACTAGTAGATTTATGAAAAAGTATCCATAAATAAAACAACACAGTAGTTGAGGAAAAGCCTCAACTGGATTTAGATTTGGTGATTCTGGCACTTGTCATGAGTCACAGACAAGTTCTAGATGCCAGTCTTCATTTTAGACATTTTCTTTCTGCAGCTTTGTGGTTCCACAATGTAATTTCTGAGGAATTTGGAGTGGCAGTGAATGTCTTCTGGAAGCACCTTCCTGCTGAGTGCTATGATAAGAGTGACACTTATGGAAATAAAGATCCCATGGTAGCCTCTAGAGCTATACAGATCTTAGACAGGGCCTTGAAAACACTTGAAGAACTACCTGAGGAATACAGGGATTTCTATGCTCGAAGAATGGTGTCACGGATCCAAGAAAAAGCCTATAGGAATGATTGTGGATAAAATAACACATTGTAAGTTGCAAGCTCCTGTGAAAGCAGAGAACCATATGTTAATACAGAAACTGGCCATGTGTACACAAATAAACTTCCTGTAAGGCTAAAAACCAACGTTGATAAATTTTCGTATCAATAAAATTTAAAAAACATCTACCTTGTAGACTTTTTTTCTTGGTTTTCTTTTCCTCATGTGATGTGCACAATGTGCTTGACTGGGAGACGATCTCTTTTCTGTAATGAGGCATACGTCTGTAGTGCCTGCACTTCTAAATCTGCTTTTTTGAAGTTATTAAACTTTTCTGAATGAAAGTTTCAGCATCTGGATGGAGCTGACAGTGTATGCTTAGAAGTAATGATACACCTTCCTGAATGCTCTTGTTTACACTAAAGTTCTAGGAAAGCCACAGATTTCTGTAGAGGTTTAAGACAGCCACTGGTGGTAATGTAATGGTCGTGGTTTCTTTTTGAATAATGGCCTGGAGGTGTGGGGAGTTCCTGCTTGCTCTTGTGTTGGAAGAGAGGAGAGTGTGAGAGGGGGCATGGCAGGGGAAGCTAAAGCTAATCCTTTGAAGTTGTTTGGAATTTTGTAGCAGCTTGAACACAAATGTGATAATATACCCCCTGCTAGCTGAATAAGGTATTGTGCAGGAAACCTTGTTTGCTGCAACCACAGTCACTGCCCCAGTGCACTCAGGCGGTGCTTCTGTTTCTGCAGCTGTAGAATACTAGCAAATAACATGCCCAGAAATCTATCAACCTTCAGCAGGAGAATCTGAAAGGAGGATCATAATACTGAAGTAGATGTAGAGTCTGTTGGGAGCAGTATCTGAGATGCATTATGTTAACATACGAAAGGAGGTTGCATAGCATCTTTTGTAGGTGGTTACCTTTTGACAGCCTGTGGTACTTACAGAAGCCTTGTAAAATGAAGATGGATATTTCACAAAAAAAAGGTTTTGCTTGTCCCTTTGAAATCTGTTACCATGCAGTTTGGGAAATGCAGTATTTACCTAAAATTTACATCAGTCTGCTACTTCCAGCAGGCTTTTTCTTTTTATCTTAAGAACTGTAGCTCTTAGATTAAAGAGGTATGTAGTGTTAATAAAGCACTGGAAGGAAAAAAAAAAAAGCAAACAACATTTCCTGAGGAGCAGGGGCTTGCAACACTGCATATTTTTCATATAAACCTGTTCTTGGCAATGTAACACAGTAAAAATAGTGTGCTGCCCTGTGAATAGGCACCCAGCCATCGTAATGAATAGGCATGAATTGAACCAGCCAAGCGGTTCTGATGGACATCATTGCACATTCTGTGGTCAGAATTTAAATCTAGGATCACAAACAGGTCTCGAAACTTCTGTGGCTAAAGGATTGCTTGTGCATACTGCTGAGACAGAATCTCTGTGTCTGTTAGGCTGGAGAAGCCTCCTGGTTTTGTCAGGTTTGTAATGTTGAGGGCACTTTAAGAATTGTTCTGCAGAGATGCACGCAACATAGTTTTTGTGTGTTTGCTAGGAGTTAATGGAAAGGCTCAAAGAGCCTGCAGAGTTACAGAAAGCTGTGTTCTAGTATTATGTCTGTGCAGCTTCCTCTGTGTTTTTTAACCACCAGCAGCTTCTCATTAAGCTAGTACAGAGGAAGGAAATACTGTGCTGATCCGTTGCTCTGCTACTTCTTGATTCCCCATTCCCTAAAGAGAGGCGCTAACGAGCATGGGGTTCTCAGGTCCCCTCAACACTCGGGCATAAGTAAGGAAACCCTTGTATCACTCAGTCGCAGGTATTAGTGTGGAGGTAGCCCAGCAGGGAAGTTGCAATGCACTTGCTTGGTGAGTGTGAAGTTTGCATTGGAAAATATGTTTCTCTCTGTGAACAGATAGTCACACTGAATTATATGTGAGCCAAGTGCTATAGGAAGTGCAGCTATTTCTGCCTTATGCTACCAACTTTTAACTTTATTTTTATGACAGCAAATGAAGTCATCTTAGCATGATCAGCTGGTGATAACCTAGCCCTGTTTCTGCTTCCCTTCCACTGTCCCATGAGAAATCTCTGCAAGTAGTTTTTTTTTTTGTTTTGTTTTGTTTTCACTTCTCTGAGAAAACTCTCAGTAAATCCTACCAGATGTTATATAAGTGCATACCTGAGAAAGATCAACAAATAGTATTCTATTTCTGTCAGTGCCACCCATTTTTTCACTTTGAAGCAATTCCTTTAATTATTTAATTTCTATAAAACACAGTGTTCTGAAATACTACTGAATTAGAAACCAAGTGGTTTTAAAATAGATTTTCATAACTTGAGCATGTGACTAGTGATTAAAAAAAATCTTGGAGTTAGTGTTTAAAAAAATAAAAGGAAAATTTTGTGCTTTCCACCCAGTGTGCTACACTGTGTGAAATACTCAGTAGTAATGAGTGACTGGTGAAAGCACTAAAGGAATAACTCAGCTAATACAATGCTAATTGTAATAAAAGCTAATACATTTAGCCACCCTTAAAACCCATGATTGAAATAACACAATTAGAGCCACTAATGTTTTGTGGAAGTTTGTCCCTTAGAGACCTACAGCAAAATGGCACCATGCCACAACAAAGCAGATGAAGGATATATCATAAATGCTAACCATCTTAAACATTCAAAACAGTCACTTCCAGCAGTGTATGCAGCAGACTAGTCAGGTGATGCATACTGTCCTGGACAAAATACTCAAGCATAGACAGTATCTGAAAGCAGTAGTGCAAATTTTAAAGATTTGGTGAGTGATGCTTTTAAAATGTAATGAAGTTCATTGCAAATCAACTAGAAAAAGAAAATTCTTGGTTGTATGTATGTAATATAATATGATTTTAAAAGAAACATACCTTGTGTTTTTCTTTGTGGTTGCTAAGCAATGAATCAAGTGAAAACTTGTTACAAAATACTCTTCTGTCATGCTCTTAAACAGGTCATAAATAATCTGCCCATCATGTACATGCTGAAGGTTTGATGCACATAATTTGAGAATGTTTCTCTACAGGAGTTATGCAGGGTATAAGTTAAATTGTAAGTTAAATGCTTAATGTACAAAGATTGGATTGTGAAGCATCAGAACTAGTTGCAATCCCTTTTTAAATAGACAGGATGAAACTATTTGCCTCATTTACACAATCAGTCCCACCATGGGACTACTGACTTGAAGACAAACTAGGATGATTTTACCACAGTGTAGGTTATATTATATAATGATACCATTATGTATTATTTTACAGTTCTTTTCTTCTGGCCAAAATGTACTTTTCCAAATCTGGGATATACAGATCACAGAATCACAGAATTTCTAGGTTGGAAGAGATCTCAAGATCATCGAGTCCAACCTCTGACCTAACACTAACAGTCCCCACTAAACCATATCCCTAAGCTCTACATCTAAACGTCTTTTAAAGACCTCCAGGGATGGAGACTCTACCATTTCCCTGGGCAGCCTGTTCCAATGCCTCACAACCCTTTCAGTAAAGAATCACAGAATCACAGAATTTTCTAGGTTGGAAGAGACCTCAAGGTCATCGAGTCCAACCTCCAACCTAACGCTAACAGCCCTCCACTAAACCATATCCCTAAGCTCTACATCTAAACGTCTTTTGAAGACTTCCAGGGATGGTGACTCCACCACTTCCCTGGGCAGCCTGTTCCAGTGCCTCACAACCGTTTCAGTGAAGAAGTTCTTCCTAACATCTAACCTAAAACTCCCCTGGCTCAACTTAAGCCCTTTCCCCCTCGTCCTGTCACCAGGCACGTGGGAGAACAGGCCAACCCCCACCTCGCTACAGCCTCCCTTGAGGTACCTAAAAAGAGCGATAAGGTCACCCCTGAGCCTCCTCTTCTCCAGGCTGAACAAGCCCAGCTCCCTCCGCCGCTCCTCGTAGGACTTGTTCTCCAGGCCCCTCACCAGCTTCGTCGCCCTTCTCTGGACCCGCTCAAGCACCTCGATGTCCTTCTTGTAGCGAGGGGCCCAAAACTGAACACAGTACTCGAGGTGCGGCCTCACCAGAGCTGAGTACAGGGGGACGATCACCTCCCTAGCCCTGCTGGTCACGCTGTTCCTGATACAAGCCTGGTGTCAAGAGACCAGGACAGAACCTCCGCTTCTTATGTGGTGCCTTCTTTGTCACCAGGCAGGACCATACCACAGCCCTTTAGAGCTGTGGTAGAGCAGGTAGCAACTGAGGTGGAGTCAGCACACTGGAGGACACACGGCTCGTTGCAGCTGTTTGCAAGGGTAAGGGCAAGTGTAAGGGTAAGGATAAGCATTAGGGTATGTGTTATGGTAATGGTAAGGGTAAGGGTTAGGGTTAGCATAAGGTTAAGGGTTAAGGGTATGAGAAAGTGTTAGGGTACAGGTTATGGTAAAGGTAAGGGAAAGGGTAAGAGGAAGGGTTAGGGTAAGTGTAAGGGTAAGGGTAAGTGTAAGGGTACAGGTCAGGGTAAGGGTTAGAGTAAGGGTTAGGGTTAGGGTTAGGTTAAGGGTAAGTGTTAGGGTAATGGTTAGGGTTAATTTTAGGGTTAGGGTGAGGGAAGCGTAAGGGTAAGTATTAGGTTAAGGTTAAGGGTAAGGTTAAGTTTAAGAGTAAGTGTAAGGTTTAGATTTAGACTAAGGGTAAGTGTAGTAGAAAGGGTAAGGGTTAGGGTAAGGGTAAGTGTTAGGATAAGGGTAAGGTTTAGGGTTAGGTTAAGAATAAGGGTAATGTTTAGGGTAAGGGTAAGGTAAGGGTAAAGGTAAGGGTATGGATAAGGGTAAGGGTAATGTTTAGGGTAAGTGTAAGGGTAAGGGTAAGGGTATGGGTAAGGGTAAGGTTAAGGGTTAGGGTTAGGGTAATTGTACGAGTAATTGCTAGGGTAAGTGTAAGCGTAAGTGTACATATAAGTGTTATTGTACGGCTTATGGTAAGGGTAAGTGTAAGGGTAAGGGAAAGTGTTAAGGTATGTGTTAGGGTAACGGGAAGTGTAAGGCTAAGGGTAAGGGTAAGGTTATAGTTAAAGGAAAGAGTAAGGGTAAGGAAAAAATAAAGGTAAGGATTTGGGTAATGGTAAGGGTAAGAAGGGTTAGGGTAAGGGTTACAGTAAGGGTTAGGTAACGCAGTGTACAACCTGGGACGTCACACGCAAAGCTGCCTCTGGCAAGGTGAGTGAGGAACAGATGTAGCAGTTGTTGTGTTGTAGGTCTCACTGTTCCTCTAAGCATCCCCTCTTTGTCTTTTAGAGGTGTTGTAGCTGTTTGAAGAGGGTAGATTGAAGCATCTGCCTCGGGGGCTGGTAAGCAGCAGAGGTCAGGGAGCAGATGAGAGTAACTTACCTAGTTGTGCTGTGTCTTTGGATGCTTCATCAGCCTATGTGTTTCTTTTTCTTTCACAGGTGTCTCGCACAGGCTCAAAGGAGCAAACTGCACTCTGAAGAGCTGTGTAAGAAGAGGGGCTGGTCATGAACCGGGTTGGAGCAGAACGACCAAGTAGCACAAGGTGACTATGAAAGGTGTCCGTCTTGCTTTGCAGGTGCCGTGGCAGGCTCTCCACAGAAGTGACTAAGGATATGAGATAAGGCCAGAGAGCGACAAGGAGCGGCACGTGCAGGGATGGTTTTGAAGCGCTGCGGTGGCTTACTCTTCTGTTCATCAGGTGCCACAGGCAAGGTGGGTTGTAACATCAGTCTTTATATTTGCATGAAAGCAGTTCACTTGAATGCCACAGTGCATCTGAGTAGGGTGTTCTAGCAGAAAAAGCTTGTCTGGCACAGCGGTGCCTGATGGTGTCCTGGTTTCAGTTAGAACAGAATTAATTTTCTTCCTAGTAGCTGGTAGAATGCTGTGTTTTGGCTTAGGATGAGAAGAGTGCTGATAACACCCCGATGTTTTAATTGTTGCAGAGCAGTGCTTATACCAAGCCAAGAACATCTCAGCCTTTTGCTCTGTCCTGCCAAAAGGCAGGCTGGGGGTGCAGTAAGAGCTGGGAGGGGACAGACCCAGGACAGGTGACCCAAACTAGCCAAAGGGGTATTCCATACCATCTGACGTCATGCTAAACAATATATAGGGGTGGCTAGCCGGGGGGAGGGGGCCAGACTGCTCGGGGTTAGGCTGGGCATCGGTCAGCGGGTGGTGAGCAATTGCATTGTGCATCACTTGTTTGTACATATTATTAGTAGTAGTACTATTATCATTATTGTACTATTATTATTATTATTGTTATTATTATTTTTGTTATTATTATTTTCCTGTCTTATTAAACTGTCTTTATCTCAACTCACGGGCTTCACTTTCCATTTCTCTCCCGCATCCCAGAGAAGGAGGGGGGAGGGTGAGCGAACGGCTGTGTGGTGTTCAGCTGCCGGCCGGGTTAAACCACGACAGATGGCAGTCTTCCTCAGGTGAAGAGGTGCCTGAAGCCCCATCCTATCTAGCCTGCACACAATTATCTGAGAATGAAAGCTGCTTTCCAGTAATTCAGAAAGCCAAGTTACATCTCAGCCTTGAGCATCTCGGGCTTTTGGGCCTGTCTGTAACATTTGGCACCAGCACTAATACTTTTTTTGGCATATGTTTAGCGTTTGGGGCCTGTGTCTGGGATTTGGGCCCTGTCTCGAACCACTGGGGCTTTGTCCTGGGTTTTGGAGCCTGCCTCTAGAGTTCAGGGCCTGTGATTAGGCTTTTGGGGTCTGTGTCTGGGGGTCAGGGGGTTGGGGCCAGTATCTGGGGGCAAGGGGGGAGCTGCTTGTAGACCCTAGGGGCCAGCATTGAGGGGGTTGGGAGCTGACTGTACACCTTTGGGGCCTGCATCTGTGGGGGGTCAGGGCCTGTGTCTAGGGGGCTGGGAACTGCTTGTACAATGTAGGAATCTGTTTCTGCAGGGTGGCTGGGAGCTGTTTGTACAACTTTGGGGCCAGTATCTGGGGGTGGCTGGGAGCTGCCTGTACACTGTAGGATCCTGTGTTTGGGGGGGCTTGGGGGCCTCCCTCTGGGGGGGGGGAGGGTTGGGAGCTACTTGTATAGGGTAGGGGGCCTGCCTTGCAGGGGTTGGGAGCTGCTTGTAGAATTTGGGGCCCTGTGTCTGGGGGGGGGGTTGGGGCCTGTGTCTCAGGGGTGTTGGGAACTGGTTGTACACCTTTGGGTCCTGTCTCTGGGGGGGGAGCTACTTGTACACTTTTGGGGTCCGTATTTGAGGGGGGTTGGGAGCTGCTTGTGCACTTCTGGACCTATGTTTAGGGGGGTTGGGAGCTGCTCATACATTCTAGGTGCCTCCCTTTTGAGAGGGGTTGGAGCCTGCATCTGCGGGTGATTGGGAGATGCTTGTACACTATAGGGGCCTGGGTCTTGGAGGGGGGTCTGGGCTGTTTATACACCTTTGTGGCCTGTGTTTGGGGGGGGGGGTGGGCCTGTGCCTTGGGGAGTTGGGAGGTGCTTGTTCACTCTGGGAGCCTCCATTTGGGGGTCTTTGGGGCCTCCCTTTGAGGGGGAGGGAGTTGGGAGTTGGTTGTATACCTCTGCATCCCATGTCTTGGGGGGGGTAGGGGGGGTGGGACCGGTCTCTGAAGGGGCGGGTTGTGAGCTGCTTGTACACCTGTGTCGGGGGGGAGGGGCGGTGGGGGGGTGGTCGGGCCCGGGTCTTGGGCCAGTGTCTGGGTGGAGTCCAGTTCTTGGGAGGGGGTGGTGGGGTAGGAGCTGCTTGTGGGCAGTTGGGGTCTGCATCTGGGTGTAGTTGGTGCCTGCTTCTGTTGGCAGTTTGGGGTCTGCTTGTAGACATCTGCAGCCTGGGTTTGGGGGCTTTTCTGTAACGTTTGGGGCCTGCATTTTTGCTTTGGGTTGCATCTTGAGCTTTTGAGGCCTAGCTGTAGCATTTGGGGCCTGCATCTGGGGCTTTTCTGTAGCGTTTTGGTTGTGTATTTGTAATTTGGGGCCTGTATCCAGGGTTTTGCTTTTTTTGTAGTTTCCATCTTTGTGTCTGTTTCGTTGTTGGTTGTCTGGGGTTAGGGGCAGTTTGGGGTTTGGATTAAGGTCAGTGTCATTAGCGTTAGGGGGTTGATGTGATAAATTAGTGGGGGTTTGTTCATTGTCTTTGAGGAATTTGGAGAATCTGCTGAGGAGATAAGGTTGTACAATTTAATGGCCTTTATAAGGGGGAGGATTAAGCAAGCAAATAGCAGGAGGGGGTGTTAGGTAAACATCCTTGAGTGAAACCAGACTCTGTGAAATTCCTTACCACAAGACATCCTTTTTGCCGCTTCACTTCCCCCACCTGAACACGAAGCAGAGGAACAACGACCCCCCTCTCAACAATAGACTGCGCAGCCTCAGCCAGTTCAACAAGTCCCGATAAGCTGGAATTCGACTGCTATAAAACAGCAACCCTGGAAAGGGAAGTTGCGTGCTGTTGCGGAGCGGAGACTCCCCAGCCACCCAGCGCTGTTTTGTTTGTGCCTGCTTACTTGATTAATAAAATAATTTCAATAGACCAGAAAATTGTGTGGTCTAATTTATAACAGTTGATAATAAGGGTTAGGGTTGTGGTTAGAGTTGTTAGGTTTAAGGGGAATAAGGATTTCAGGGTAAGGGGATCAAGGTTGTGGGAATAAAAATGTTGTTTTTGCACAGTTACATCCTGTAGAGGGAAGGAAGATGGTATTGAGATATGCTTGCAGTGATAAGACAGCTTAACAGTGTGAAATGAGTTCATCTGATTCGTGTCAATATGGAACAATGCTAGGGCCGCATGATATGATGAAATGTGACTTTCTGTCTTACATACACTTGTATAACCACAAGTCTGAGAAAACCAGAGTGGTTAATATATATAGTTCTTGTATCTTGCAAAGGAATAATCCAGCAATTCGGGTCAATAGGGATAAGAGAACAAAGGGGTTTCAGAATAACTGCTAACTATTCCAACTGTTGCATGGGACACTATGCAAGTGTCTGCCATCCAGCCAAGATGGACAAAGGAGAAGGACAAGAGAAAAGCCTGGGAGGAAGACTGCGAGCTTTCAGCATGAGAGACCCCCAGAGGGACCACCGGAGACTGATAACGCATGCACCAGTGGGAGGGTTCGGATTCAGGGAACTAATTATAATAACCCTGCCTTTGTAGAAGTAGTAATGAATATGTATTAGCCTAGGAGCATAAAAACTAGCCTCCTGATGTAACTGGTGTGCGTCTTGGTGGAGCAGAGACTACCGGCGCACCCAGCACTGCTTGCTTACCTCTATTCATTTAATAAATTGTAAACTTCAATTGCAATCCTATTTGGGACCCAGTCATTTATTACAAGTGGGCGCTCATCCGGGAGGGCTTTGGTTCCTGATTTCTGGTTTGATCTAGGAGAGGCACCCCCACCATTTGGTGGCTGCTGTTTGAGTCAGGTCGGGACTAATGGCATCTTGAACCTGAATAAAGGTAAGCAAAGTTTCTGATTATTTTTTTCAGCTCCCTTGCCAGCTGCAGCACTGTATTTTGCCCGTAATTCTGTGTGTGAAGATCTGAACGAAGACGACGGAGTCGTAAGCAGTTGAAACGTATACCGTTCAGTTGGGTGGGGTTCGGTTGCCTGTGTGTGTAAGAGTGTGACTGAGATGGAACTTAGTTCCGAAGCGATTGTGGAGGTCTTCTAACTGCGGTTCCAATCTCCCGCGAGGGACTTGGCCGGTGAAGGACCGAAGGGATTCCTATAGGATTTGTGGGTGTGTGATAGGTCCTCGACCCCCTGCAAGACACTCTTACTAAGGTAACCAAGGGCTCAGGGAATTGCCATAGTAAAATTCCTAGATGGGTCAGACAAAATCGAAGACCAGAGACCAGAAGAAAGGGAGCAAATTACCAGTCATACCACCAGAAAGTCCATTAGGAATAACGATTAGAAATTGGAATGATAGGGACCCCAGAAAAGGAAAAAGTAAATTAAAAATGGTCCAGTATTGTGTGACAGAATGGCCAAAGGAGCCTTTAAGACTACATGTCTTTTGGCCTGTTTTTGGATCCTTTGAAGACTGGATTTGCCAGGCCTTAAATATCCATGTTAATTCAAAGGAACCTTTTAGCCAGGAAGAAAGTGATTATGCAGGATTATGGATCAGGAGGACTTCACGTCCTTTTCCAGCCTCAATATTTACACTAAAAGCAGATAAGAAATTTGACGAACAAGAACATGAAAAAGAAAAAGGTGATAAACGTGAGCCGTTGGATAAGCTACCACCTCCATATCCTAACAATCCACCCCCGGCGGCTCCCCCTCCGGTGGCTGTGGTATCTCCACCAGTACCACCGTTGCCCCAGCTTCCACCACCAACAGCACCAGAATTAGACCGACCTCCAGCTGCATGCACGAGAAGTAGGACTGTCGTATCTGAGAGAGCTTCTCTATATCCCTTAAGGGAGGTAACTGGTGTATAACTGGTGCGCGTCTTGGTGGAGCAGAGACTCCCAGCGTACCCAGCACTGTTTGCTTACCTCTATTCATTCAGTGAATTGTAAACTTTGATTGTAATCCTATTTGGGACTTTTATTTATTATAACAGACAACCTTGTAAAACGCAGACAACCAGAATCCTTACAGCAATTAGGTGGAAATCACGGCGTAAGAAACATTACCACCTCAAAGAGTAAAAACCTCAAAAGAAATGTGACTTGTAACAGGCCAGCAGCTGTGTATTTTCTGTGAAGCACCAGCTAGATTATGAACCTTGAATAGCACAGTTAAAGGGGAAACAGGGGAGGGTCCCGGTCCTCGG